>NC_030417.2:34454646-34717146 GCF_001660625.3 Ictalurus punctatus
TAGAAACCACAGCATTCTCCTTCGGTTACGTAGCACAGGCCGTGACTGCTGCAAACAGTGTTTTTGGTGGTCTTAGTACATTTCCCAGAGTGAAATTTCCCAGTGTGAACACAGTACTCACCTTAATACACAAAGACACATACACCATTTGAGACACAGCTACTGTAGAGTGTATGGTATATAGTACAGTGGTCACCAACCCTCTTCCTTGAGATCTACCTTCTTGCAGATTTCATCTCCAACTAAAATCTAACACACCTGTTTCAGCTGATCAAGAACTTCTTTAGGCAGTGATTAGATGGTGAGGTGGGCATGATTATGGCTGGAGCTAAAATCTTCAGGAAGGTAGATCTCCAGGAACAGGGTTGGTGACCAGTGATATAGCGAAAAGTTCACCTTTTGAGACACAGCTATAGTGTATAGTATATAGTGAATAGTGCACCTTTTGAGACACAGCTATAGTGTACATTTTATAGAGAATAGTACACCATTTGAGACACAGCTATAGTGTATAGTATAAAATGAACTGTACACCATTTAAGACACAGCTATAGTGTTTAGTTTATAGTGAATAGTGCACCGTTAGAGACACAGCTATAGTGTATAATATATAGTCTAATGAGTAGTACACCATTTTGTTCACAGCTATAGTGTATAGTATTTGAGACACAGCTATAGTGTATAGTATATCGTGAACCATTTGGGACACAGCTATAGTGTATAGTATTTGAGACACAGCTATAGTGTATAGTATATCGTGAACCATTTGGGACACAGCTATAGTGTATAGTATTTGAGACAGCTATAGTGTATAGTATATCGTGAACCATTTGGGACACAGCTATAGTGTATAGTATTTGAGACACAGCTATAGTGTATAGTATATCGTGAACCATTTGGGACACAGCTATAGTGTATAGTATATCGTGAACCATTTGGGACACAGCTATAGTGTATAGTATTTGAGACACAGCTATAGTGTATAGTATATTGTGAACAATTTGAGACACAGCTATAGTGTATAGTATATTGTGAACCATTTGAGACATAGCTATAGTGTATAGTATTTGAGACACAGCTATAGTGTATAGTATATCGTGAACCATTTGAGACATAGCTATAGTGTATAGTATTTGAGACACAGCTATAGTGTATAGTATATCGTGAACCATTTGGGACACAGTTATAGTGTATAGTATATCGTGAACCATTTGAGACACAGCTATAGTGTATAGTATATCGTGAACCATTTGAGACACAGCTATAGTGTATAGTATTTGAGTCACAGCTATAGTGTATAGTATATAGTGAATAGTGCACCATTAGAAATGCAGCTGTGGTATTTTATACCGTTGCTACCTGGCTTCTGTAAAAGTTTCTGTAATCAGCCTATCAGTTTGTTTTCACCTCTGTTCATTATTAAACCTCTTGTTTCCCTGAAGGTGATTATGAAGTATTTTGTGTAAATCTCTGATTCTAAGCTGTTGTACTTTAATTGCTTATTCATTCCTACTCACTGCTTATGTTCAGGTTCTGACCCCTGGCTGCATGTCTGATTATAAATAATATCAGTGATAACCCAGTCAACATGTTCTCTGCACCTGGTCAGTAACTTTGACTTTGCTTCTGAAGTTAACTCCTAAATATGGAGACACATTTGTCCTGCTTCCTCCCCGTTGTTTCACCTCTTCTCAATCTTTATGGATTTTTGTTTTATTAAAATGCAGTTATACCTGCCAACTGGTAAACATATCTGACTGCTTTCATTTCCGTTCGTGCCCTCGGAGGCTTTTCTGAATTATGGGCAAATCACATAAATAAAATGAAGTATCTTTATGGTCGAAGGAGTTTTCTGTATAGTCGGAAACCGTTTTAAGTTAAATTGCATGCATCCATCAGCACAATCTGCCGTTAGCGATTATTGAAATGATAAAATGTTGAGCAGTGAGGGATTCTTGTAGTTGCTTTATATGTGTGTGTAATGAAACTGAGATGAAAACCAATAGAGGGACTTTCAAGAAATTAAAGCCTTATGTGATGTTTGATTATCATCCTTTATTTTGCATATGTGAAGATTTGCAGGTGGTTGAATAATTATTAAGGTATGGAAAATGGAAAATCTCAACCGTTTTCCTTGGCTTTTTTAATTAATTCTGCGTAATTTTGCTTCCTGCTTTAAGTTCTTACAAGTGGTCTGTCTATAACTGGCGTGATGAAATTCTCCACTTAACACGGCTATGCAGTTCAAATTAAAGCAGTATGTGATGACAGTGAGGGAGGGGGATATCACTCTGACCAGAAAGGATGTACAAAGTTTTGTTGCTATGTTATTTAAAAAATAGTTCAGCATCTGCCTTGCTACTAGGGAATTGTAATTAAAGGGATAGTTCACCCAAAAATGAAAATTCTGTCATTAATTACTCACCCTAATGTCGTTCCAAACCATTAGACTTTTGTTGATCTTCGGAATACAAATAGAAACTTCGGAAGACATTTTTAATGAAACCTGGGAGATTTCTGTCACTATGTTTATAGTCCATTAACGAGAAATTTCAAGCTCCAAAAAGTTAATAAAGGCATTGTAAAAGTACTCCATTTGACTTCAGTGGTTTAAGCCCAATTTTATGAAGCCATACGAATGCTTTGTGCGTAAGTTTGCGGCTTCAGTCCTGTATGCTTGGCTATGTTCAAAATAACACTCAACAGAATTATTGGCACATTTGCATAATTTGCATAAAATAAATGTTACACACACAAAAATATCACTGCCACAAGAACCTGTTTAAAATGATTGACTGTATTATTAATCATCGATTTAAAATAAATGAAAACAAATGGCGGAGGCATGGTAGCTTAGTGGTTAGCACATTTGCCTCACACCTCCAGGGTCGGGGGTTCGATTCCCACTGTAGCTCTGAGTGTGTGGAGTTTGCATGTTCTCCCTGTGCTGTGGGGGTTTCCTCCAGGTGCTCCGGTTTCCTCCCTCAGTCCAAAGACATGCATGGTAGGCTGATTGGCATGTGTCCGTAGTGTGTGCGAATGTGCCCTGCGATGGATTGGCACCCTGTCCAGGGTGTACCCTGCCTTGTGCCCCATGCTCCCTGGGATAGGCTCCAGGTTCCCCGTGACCCTGAAGGAAGGATAAGTGGTGTAGAAGATGGATGGATGGAAAATAAATGGCGGAGGCACGGTAGCTTATTGGTTAGCACATTTGCCTCACACCTCCAGAGTTGAGGGATCCTGTGTGTGCGGAGTTTGCCTGTTCTCCCCATGCTTTGGGGATTTCTTCTGGATACTCCGGTTTCCTCTCCCAGTCCAAAGACATGCATTGTAGGCTGATTGGCATGCCAAAAGTGTCCATAGTGTGTGAATGTGTGTGTCATTGTGCCCTATGATGGATTGGCACCCGTCCAGAGTGTCCCCTGGCACAGGCTCCAGGTTCCCCATGACCCAGTAAGGATAAGTGGTGCAGAAAATGAATGGATGGATGGATGCATGGAGAACAAATGGGCATCCATATAAAACGATTGCTAATTTTTCAATATCGTTTTATTTTATTCATTCGAATGTAAGTTTTTTATTAAATGTTTTCAGCTTTAGTGAGACGAAAAAGGATAATCTGTCTTAAGGTGACAAACTTAGTCTCATTTAGAAAAGAAAAATGGCAGTGAGCCATTTTTAGAGCTGAAGTAGTCAGCTCTTATTGCCTCTATTGCTTCCTTTGACCAAATTATATGTGAAAAATAAGTGCAAATTCCTTCTGTCGACTTTCATCATAGAGAAAAACTAAACCACAAAAATGTTACCACAGAACAGAGAGGAGATCTTGACCTGTCCAAGTCTAGCCATAAGCAAAAATAACTAGTAAACACAGTCTGGGTTCATAAAAAATATTTCAGTGGCAAGGACACAGGAAGTGGTGGTGCTGAGGGAAATAATAATAAATGATAGATAAACAAATAAAGAAAGAAACAGACTAAACAGACTGTATGATGGAGGTTTTCACAAAATCACAAGTTCTCTACCTTCACTGCACAACACTATAAACATTAGTGTTTCGTGAATTAAGCTACAATACTAACAGAGCTCCTGTCATAGTTGTATTAGTTTATTATAAACTGATACACAAAATGAGTAGTGTATTTCTTACTCTGAATTTTCACCAAGCTGTTAATCTTTCTCTCACAGTGGAGGGATAAAAAAAATGACGGCATGATAGACCCCCCAGATTGACTCATCCATAAAAGAATCTAAATTTAAAGTACCATTCGGTCATTCTCTTTCTCTGTTTTCTCACAGCATGAACACCAGCATCTACAAATACACACCATGGGTCCTGATAATCACTGAAATTTGTTCACGACAGCCTCGGCAACCGTTGTCAGGGCGGTGGATTTGATGAAGATGATCCTAATCCATATTAAAGCACTCCGTCTGTGGGAGCGATTGGAAGGACGTGACTGTTGGGTGTGTGTGAACGTGTTCTTCCTGCTGCTGGGGAAAAAAAAGAGTTGGGAGACTGGTGCTCGCAAAAAAAACAAAAACAAACAAAAAAACCTCAAGACAGAAAGGAGAGCAGTGAAGATCAAAACCCAATTCACCCTGCATGCCCAACAGGCATCCCATGATTAAAACCTGCTTCTACGAGTCTTTTCACATCCTCTTTAGCCTGAATTAATTGGGTCATTAGTCGGGCAATTAAGAAAAGCCAACCACATCTGAAAAACTGGCGTGTATCTCTTTAGAGTAGATCTACAAAGGAAGCCTGAAATTCACAATGTATCCATAACAGACATTTGAAACTGCTGGAATCCAGATGCTCCCAGCACTTTACTGTCATATTCCTGGTTTTCAGGGGTCGCTATTAATGAAAACATTTAAACAAGTTATGCTCTCCGATATATTCTAGGGAATAGTGTGTATATATGGTTTGTGAAAAGTTTTTCTAATGGGGTTCTACTTCCATATTTTCCAGACTTGTAGGCGATTTCCTCTGGAACTTCTGGAGTATTACCATGCTTGCTATGTCACACTTGTACAAATTTTGCTTTATTGCATTTACACCTCCAAATGCATGTGCACTGATGCGACTTATTACTACTCTTGCTCTACTATAGCTAATCATGTCCTTTGAATAGAACGTTGGTCAGAACATTGCTTAGCCTTGCCAGAGATTGAACTGGTGTCCCATTCATGGTGACTCACACCTCACACCCATTGTTCCTGAGACATATTCTGCAATTACCACATGCAGTTTTGCACTCAGGTCTCCTTTAGTGAACAGTGGACTAGTTCAACAAACAGACTTCATGCAAAAAACCATAATGAACTTTCTTTTACTTTCACACTATCTGTTGTTACTCAGATGAGGACAGGTTCCTTTCTGAGTCTGGTTCCTCTCAAGGTTTCTCTCTCATATCATTTTAAGGAGTTTTTCCTCACCACCGTCTCCAAGCTGCTTTGAGAAAACGTCCATTGTTAAAAGCGCTATACAAATAAAATTGAATTGAATTGAACTGAATATTCCAGACCTACCACAACACTGTATAGGATAGTGTAGTTACTGAAGACAAATTAATGCTGGTGAAATCTGAAATGTTAGCAAAGTTAGTTTTTGTGTAGCTTGGCTTGCTAGCCATGGAGCTTGCTAGATTCTGACTTTAATGGATTATTTCCAGTCTAGTTTATGATTATTTGTCTAGGTAAGAGTCTAAGCTAAAGCTAATTTGTTAGCTAAAGTGCTATCCAGAAGTATCCTGCTCTGTTTTCACAAATACTTCCAAGTGGCTACCAAGATAGCAGACCAACATTGAATCAGTGTTAATGCATCCACCAAGCTATCATTAAATCAATGTTGAAATTTAAAATTTAACCCTGAAATAATGTTATTTCAATGATGAAAAATAGATCAAAATGGACGAAATGATGAAATCAATATTTGTTCAACTAGAGGGAAGGGTCATGAGGTCACAATATTAACGAGATTCATCCTCTGAGAAGCATGAAACGGCTCAGTAAATTTCACGGAAATTCACTCAATTGATTTGCGTTGTGTTGAATGAGGGGACGGATGGATGGACATGAAATCTAAGCCCCACCGGTGGGGAAATGACGTTGACCAAAAATCATCATTGATTCACTGTTTGTCTTTTCAACACTGAAAAGCAACGAATTATCAACACTGATTCAATATCATTTAGCATTGAACATTCAACCTCAACCAAAATGATGATTCTGATGACACCTTGCTATCTGGGTAATCCACAACAAACCGTATATCCTCATGTATCAGACTCTTAGCTTGAATCTGGTACTTTTGGTATGGGAAGAAAACTAGACACCAATGTCTCTGGTATGAGAAATCTCATGATGTTAGTCAAAAACTTGTCAATCTGTCAAAAAGAGAAAAAAAATCCCGTATACTTAATACAACTGATGTCATTTGCTACTGTTCATACAACCTGGAGGTGTGAGGTGAACGTGCTAACCACTAAGCCACCATGCGCCGACCCACCCACACAAAAAAACCCCCCCCAAAAAAACCAAAAAAAACCAAACACTAACTAGGGGCAATTTAGTGAAGCTTATCTACCTAGTGACAGGTTTTTGGGAGATGGGAGGAAACGTATAAGGACACAGAGAGAATATTCAAAACTCCACCTTTAGTTTTAACATAATGGCAATGAACAATGGTAAGGGGAAAATCTATCTATCTAAATAAATACATACACACACACACACACACACACACACACACAAGAATTGTGTCTGGATGTGAATGAACAATTAATTGTAAGTTTCTAAGAGACTCTAATAAAAAAAATACACTTTTTAAATTAATGTGTAATTACAGCACATTAGGCTGATCAAGTACGCTTTACAATCACAACAACAGGACGGTACCCGCCATGCCTCAGCTCTCACTATGGCAACGCGCGTGCCTGCCGTGCGCGTGTCTGTCTCCTCGCGGGACCCGTCCAACCTTTTTTTTTTTTTTTTTTACCCACAGTGCTCCGCGCCGAGTCAAGATGGAGGAGCGCAGCGGCCGCGGGAGAACAATGTTTAGACGCTGAAGACAGAAACAAACGACGGAGCTGGGAGGTGAAACAGGCACGGCCAGAGCGAGCGGTGGTCATGAACTGGTAAGCGAAAGGAAAGAAAAGCGAGCCTCGCGAGGGAGTTGTTTTTATTTATTTAATACAAAATAAATAAATAATAATAAAAAAAGAAAAGGCAGGAGGAGCGAAGAAGCGGTCCGGGGGTCAGACAACAAAGCGCAAGCGGGTCTGGCTACGCTAGGTTAGCATTAGCAGCTTAGCATGCGCGCGGAGCATCAATTGTTCGGCGTGAGAGAGAGAAAGAAAGGGAAAAAAAGAGAAAAGGGCAAAGAGAGGCAGGCGCACGCGTGGGCCGGTTTATTATGAGCAGCTTAAATAATACAAGGTTTGGATTATTTAAAAACTGTTTTTTTTTGGTACGTGAACGCGCATTGTTTACGTGTGTGTGTTTACAGACAGTGAGATTTGTTTGTTTATTTCGGCGTGAGAGTTGAACTCACATTACGCCGTTATGGTGAGATATTAATATCAAGCAGAGGCTCTATTAGGGCCTATTAAAGGCCTTTGCTTTTTTTTTTTTTTTTTTAGCTTCGTTCGTAATGCTTTTGGAGTTAAACTGACTTTGCTGTGTGACTTTGTCCGTGATTGATGTTCGCCATGTTCCCATCCACATTACCGTTTCCCATCCTCATCATCCTCATGGTACTGACGTTAGTATAAGCCTCCATGAAGACCTTCATCACCTTTAAATCCTCTAAAACTCTGTGTGGTTTTAAATAGCTTTCTTTTAGGGCTATACATTCGTTTCTAGCTCTCTGAAAAAATCTACCTTTCCTTGTTGTTATCCTTTGTAGCATTTTCCCAAAGTGTACCCTTTTTTTATTAAAAAAAAAAAAGTACATAATTGGACTGTGATTCCTTATTAGGGACACTACATGCACCTGAGTTAAAGGATGCACACTTTTATGAGCATTACACCAATAACAAGGATAAGTACAGCTTATACCTCTCAGGGGTGCCAAAAGATATATCACGGCCGTGATATAATGCATGATGACGTTCGGGAAGTTCAGATGGTTGATATGTGCCCACAGAGGACCTGTAAGGCTGGTAAAAGTCTACAGAGATAAGTTTCGGGGAGAAAATGAACTATAGAATGAAAACAAAACAAAGAATCCTGGTATTGTGTATCGAGTTAAAAATGTCAGTGTTGTGTATTATTAGGTTAATATCGTTTTGGTGTAGTTATCCTGTCTACTATTAATAGTTTTTTTATTAATTGCTCGATAGTAATATGTTCATCTTGTAGCGCTTTCCTTTCTTCACACGTCGTCGTTATTAGTCACTTGGCATCACAAAGCACAAGCGAATGATTGAGGTTATTACGTGTGGCTTATTGAACGAGGAACATGTGGCAGATTGTGGTCATTAATGCAGATCCTTTCAGTCCACTTTTATGCTGCTTTGAATCTTATTTGTACCGTATTTCTTGACCCTGCGCCTGTGGTTCAGTCCGAGTCTGGGTTATTTTTTTAAGAGGCCGTTAAGACGAAGTGTTTTTTTTTTAAAAAAAAAAAAGTGAAATGCGTGGGATATGTCCTTGTAAACTCCTTTTGAGTTTGCTGTTAATAAAAGACCCGATTCCCAGACGGACTGTAGGTCAGATCAGACAGCTGAGCTCCCAGACGTGCGCCTGGTTAAATTTGCATAGGTGAAAGTACCGTGCCCAGCCGCTGTAGTAAACAAAGCATGCAGAGCCTGCGTGCAGCCGCATGAATAATTAAAGCAGCGTTGAGAAAAGCCCAATCCTGCGCACATTAAGCCACCATTCATCCCACTGATGCATGTGAATCCGTTTCTCACACGTCACGTTGGCTCGTACTGTCAGTTTGCCAGAGCAGTAGCTTTTTACGTAGCCCAGGCTGGATAGTAGCATATTCGAAGTGGGATAAACTTTTTGTCTTTGTTTGTTCAATCGTTTTCGGTCAAATATAGAGTATGTGGGAGGAAATAACGAACAGTTTTTCCATCACACTTTAGTCCGTGGGATTTCTGCACTCAGGTTTTTGACGTGACCACGCGTGACGTTTAAACCAGTTCGGCTTAAGCGATTTGGAATTGCCAATTGTGATCTCTTAGATGGTGGTGTTTAATTTTCTATAACAGCGGCTCTGACGGTATCGCCGGTGTTAATTAATGCACTCGCTCTTATACATTATCGTTTTGTTAGTAATACAGTTGAGGTCATAAGTTACCTTCATACACATTGCAGTGTCTTGCACAATGCTTTGTGATACTGCTTCACAAGTTGTCCCTTGTTTGTCCTGAGCAGTTAAACTGCCCACTGTTCTTCAGAAAAATCCTCCAGGTACTGCACGTTATTTGCTTTTCCAGCATCTTCTGCATATTTGACTCTTTCCAACAGCGGTTATATGATGTCGAGATTCCTCTTTTCACACCGAGGACGATTGAGGGACTCGTACACGACTATTACAAAAGGTGCAAGCATTCACTGATGCTCAAAAAGGCAACACGATACGTTTATAGCCGGGGGGTGTAAACTTTTGAACAGGATGATCAGTGTAAATTGTTAGGGTGAATCTTTCTGTAGTTCTTTGTAACATTCCTCTGTGGGGAATTCTTCAGTGTGCAGGACTTTGTGCTTTCCAGTTGCTGATTTTTGTATCATTAACTTCTGAACACTGGAGCAACGAGCTTTGGATGAGCAGATGTAGTCACTGGATGGGGAAAAGTTCATAGTATCACTTCTTTAAAAGTTATTCGAGAGTTTTAACAGATGCAGTGTTGGTGAAATGGAAATAGGAGGTTCAGTGACTGTGCAAGGGAAGTCTGGCTCCTGAGATCGTTGGTTTTTCTTCAGTAACTGCTTTATTCTGAGGAAGGTACTGGGTTCTTGCAGTAGTAAGGTGTGAGCTGATGGCTGGTCGTTGCTTGTTTGGACGATGAAAGGTCACTCTCTACAAAGTGTGCACGCACACAATGTAGTTTTGGGTTCAGACGCTATTACACTGCATCGGGTCGATCTATAAGCATCCAGAATTATTGTTAAAGATGGCTGACCTCTCGTTTGTCAGCATCGCAGCACCGAGTCTTCTCCTGTACAGGAGTTTTAAGACGTCTCATCAATACAGGAGCTCTCCAGGCTCCTATGTCCTCTCTTATTGACCCTCTTCATGTCAGACCAGGTCAGGTCACAGGACTTGGATGACCATGTCAGAAACTTCGTTTTGTGTTTTTTTTGGATCGTCGTCCTGCTGGAAGATCTGACCACGATCCGGTTGTAACCTCTTGGCAGTAGCAGACAGGTTTTCATTTAAAATCCATGATGCCGTGTATCACAACTATGTTCCCAGGGGTTTAGGAGGCCAAACAGCTGCACAACATCACAGATCTTACACCATACTCGCATAATAATGGGGATTTTCTCATTTTTACAGAAAAACCCATCTTTCCTGTTTGTTTCTGAAAAAGTCCTGGAGCGTCTTGCATATTAAAGGTGCTGACATGTGGTTGCATGAAAGAAACACCTTTCTGCCAGTCTTACCGATAGTTTGTTGGCATGGATGTGGCGTGTAGTTGTAGATTTACTTGAGAGAGACTTGGGACCCACAAAATACTTCAATGTTCTGCAGATTTCAGTGATCTTTAGATAAGTGTTTGCCTCTTTAACCACCTCTTCACTGTACGTACGGGCAAAATATGCCAAATGGTAAATGGGCGGCACTTATTTAGCGCTTTTTAACTTTAGCGCTTAACGCTGTTTCACATTCACCCATTCACATGCACCAGTGACAGCAGAGATACCATGCAAGGTGCTAACTTGCCATCCGGGTCAACTTGGGGTTCAGCGTCTTGCCCAAAGATACTTCGCCATGTGGAGTCATGTGGTCTGGGAATCGAACCTCCAACCCTACGTTTAGTGTAGATCGAGAACACTGGATATAGACATTTTCATATGTGTGTGTGTGTGTGTGTGTGTTTGTTTTTATAGCCTGGTTTATGAAAGTCAAAATACAGTTTCACGTTTTATTTATGTATTCATTAATCTTCCCCATGTTGGTGAATGACACAGGGAGTTTGGCCTCGGTCATGTCGTATTTATACATCACTCAGATGAACTTGCATTAGGTAAGTTAGTTTTTTTTTTTTTTTTTATGTGATCAAGATTACATCTCTAACAGTTATGTAGATAGGTTTGAATGTCTGAATGTTTTTTGTTTTTCTTAAGCCTACCAACCTATTCCTGCTCATGTTCACAGATCACCAGGATCTACGCTGGCTTGTAGAGCATCTCAAAAATGACTGACAGGAGGCCCACAAATTTCAATTTTTTTTCTTCAGCCAATTAGTACACTTATTATTCACCAATAACTTGTTATAAATATGTTCTAAATATCTTTCAGGTTATTATTTGTACAAATAAGACATTGAAAAAAATGGATGTTTCAGTGGCATTGTGATTGTTTTCTATAACTGTGACGTAATTCTGTTCAAATATCTGCTATGATTGAAGTTTTCGTTTGTTTTTTAATTTTTAGTATTAAAATGCTTCAGATTTTATCTTTTTATAAAAATTTCAGTATGAGATTAAGCAAATCAACCATAATGGAATTTTTCCATAACGTTTTCTTTACCCGCAAGGGTGCTAATAATTCTGGCGCTGGCTGTATAATTCAGCTTTTTGCTCCGAATACTTTTAAATGCAATTAAAGGTTGGATTTCACTTGTATTTTCCTAATTAATGACAGAGTTTTCTCATAAATTCTCTACCTGTTATTTTTGAACCAGGGCACCAGTAATAATTCTGTAGCTGACGATATATTCAGTGAGCTGATGCTGGACTAACCAGTTTGTGCACTTCCGAGAGCAAGAAATTAGCATATTTCCCTTAAAGACTTACTTGCAAAGTAAGGTTCTGCTTGTTTTCTAATCTCTGCTGTGTTGCATTAATGATTTGAATGCTTTTGTATATTTACTTTAATTGTATATCAGTTAGTTCAGGCTGTAAGTGTGTGTTATTGTGTTTCTCCCAAGTTCACACGATAGCGTTGTAAAGCAGAAGTGCAGATGTAGAGCGCGAGAGCTTGTGAACAGACTCCCTCTTTCTCTGGCCGACCCATCAGATGGTCTGATTAATGCAGCTAAGTACTTAATAGCTGGATCAAAGAGTTCACGCCTGTCGTTTCTAAGGAGCAGCACGGCCCTGTGTCACGCAATCTGTTCTCAAACGCGCGCACACACACTCACCACTTCTAATATTCATTATAATTATTCAGGTCCATTATTAAAAGTTCACGGGTCCTGAAACCTTTAAAAGCCCAATTACAGTAGCGAGTACTTCAATAGATTAATGTTTGCCATGTTATTATTATTTTTAAAAAAATATTATATATTAATGTATCGTCATGTTAAATAGGGATAGGAGTTTGCAAATGCCTTCTGGTTCGATATAAAGTATATATGATTCAATTTTATTTTATATTAAATCACAATAATATAAAATGCTGCACTGCATTTCAATAGAATACAAATTTCTGTGATTTTATTAAAGGTTGAATAATCATAATTAAAAAAAAATCTTAATTGTCCAAATAACCTGGAAGATATTGTCTAATAGAAAGGGTTTGATCCTTTACCTCAGCACATGTGCATTAAGTATCAGAAAACCCTGTTCGGAAAACTGGCTTCTGGTTTGGAGCGCTTGTTTTTGTTTACAGACTGATTTAGATAATGGGGCGGAGTTTTGTTGATACTCAAATAAAAGATCACAAAGAAGGTGAAAACATTTTATCGACATTTGTGTTCTTGAATTCGGGCAAAAAATGGGGTGAGACTTAAAGCGCAGGTGTTTATTATGGTATTGAAACGTGCCTCATACGATAGATTTACATGCATCCGAGGTAAAAAAAAACACTAACGTGCTCATAATTTAAACTGCAGCATAACCTTTTTTCACCCTCAGTGTCACAAACGACTCATTCAATGATCCGTTTTAAAGGATTTTAAAGGATTTTAAAGGGTTTTTTAAACCCTTTAAAGTTTTAAAGGATTCATTCTAAGCTCCTCCTTTCAGAGAGCATATTCTGCTCTGATTGGTCAGATGTCGCGGTCTGTTGTGATTGGTCTATCGTGGTCAGCATGTGTCAAAGGAAAGGCCCACTACCATAACGAGAGAGGTGGGGCTTTTTGTTGTAAACCATCGTAGGTTTGTACAGGAAGTAAGTCTGGAATTACTAATGATTCGTTTCAGCTGTTCTGAATCAGTTCCTTCTTTCGGGAGTCAATTACCCCGTTTGTTGTGCGCTTTGATTTTTGAAACTTTGCAGACTTTTTACTTTCACAAGCAGTTCTATAACTACACTACATGAAAGGTAATATTTGAACAATCATAATAGATGCACTTTAATGACCTGAAACTACTATGCATGGTGTATATTTTGACCAGGATTGTAACAATACATAAACTTTTGGTACAATAAATGGAGAGGAATAAAAAATAACTGCTGAATGAATATATGCCTCAGTATTCCATTTTAAACTAGTTAAAACATTCATCATTATTATAAAAGTTCAATCATTTTTGAATAACTTAATAATGACGGTGTTTGTGATCCATTCCCTCCAATCATTATGAAAATGTAATGAAACAACGGTTAGTTGCATTTGAACATGTGAAATGATGCGTCTAAACAAGGCATGTGACTCACTAGGGGGCGTGTCTTATTCAGCTAGTTGTTCTGTTTGTTTTTCAGCTCCGTTACAGGAATAATCTTATCCTGAGTGCAGATGACGGTCAGGTGTTCAGCACCCACGTCAGCAGTCTGTTATAAAATAGGAGAACATTTTAGAAAACATTTTCCCAGCATTTAGTGCTGCTGGAAAAATCAATGCAAATTAGCTATAATATCATGATGTGACCATCATATTTTTCCAGGCTTTTCTTTTAGTTCCTTCTTGTGCTGGGTTTCTATGCACTTCATTCTAGAAGTGTCTCGACTGGAATATATGACCGTTAAACCAATTTTATAATATTATGGTATCTAATTACATATTTATAAATTGTATAGTAGTGGTCACTATTCATAGATTATGAGGAGCTCATGTACGTCTGGCATTAAAGCAGAAGAGCATTTTCTGACATTCTTTTTCTTTAAAACAAAAAACAAAACAAAAACTTTTTATTCTTTTAGGATGAGAGCGGTGGCCCTCTTTTGAAGACCCCATTGTTTCAGCATCACTCCGCTCTATCCAAGCGCCTCCACCATGAGCCTCATCCAGGACAAGCTGGGAAGCGAGTTCCTGCGGCCGGGCGGGGGCATGGAGGCCGGCTTCGGTTCGAGCATGCTGATGTTCAGCCACCTGCCACCTGTCACCAGCTTCACCCGCCTCACCGGACAGAGCGTCATGGCCGAGCTGCAGCCACACCCACATGAGCTCGTCCTGAAAAAGGAGCGCCACTCGCCCGACTGCAACGCCTCAGGAGGAGGACTGGTGTCCGGGGTAGGGATGATGCCAGGAATGGGCGACCACATGCCTGCTATGGGGATTAAGCAAGAGAAGGTGTCGGAGCTGGACTACAGGCAAGCTATGTATCCGAGCGACGGGGGTCGTGGTGGCACCGAGATGCTCGAGATGACCCTCAGTAACCATCAGAACCTGCCTGTACACGACCTCAGCATGGGGAACGTAAGTGTGTACACCGACATGCATCATGCCTCGTGGAGGGCTAAATGATTATTTGTCTTGCGACGCTTTTATTATTTTTTTTGTGATTTTTAGAAAACGTCAGGAAAAGAAACAAAACAACAGGAAGTGTGTGAGTTGAAGCTGTCAGCGATTAGCTGCGTAACACTCATCAGGGTGCACAAACATAAGTGTTAACACCATGTCAGCTTTATTAGGTGAATAGATGGCACTCCTTCCTGTTAATCAGGCAAGAGACGGCCCTAATCCGCCTGATGTTGGCGCTATAGCACAACATTGTATGTTTTATCCCACATCTCGAGTGGTGCTTGGAGACGATAGTTTTTTCTCCTCCTCTGATTCCCTGGCTAGTTTCAAACCGTTCTGCAACCCAACCCAACTACTCAAGAATCAACCGGCCAATCAGCTTTCACTTCACAGGGTTAACAAGGTGTACAGTGAGGTTTGTTTTGTGCCTGTGGGAAGGTGGGGTGATATTGCTCTTTGGACCCCTCAGATTTTACCGAGTTATTGCTCGTTTCATTTCCTATTTCCTTTTTAAATAGTGTGTATGTTGTATTTTGGGGCTGGAGATGCTAATCTGATACACGTGGCAGGTGGACAGTGCTAACAGGAACACACCTTGAAAACAGGAGCCCCGGTTATTAAAGAGAAATGAATAACCAGTGTACGCTAGGCTTTAGCGCTCCATTGAGTTCCATTCAAGCACACGCTCATGCGTAGAATTTTCCTACTATGCTGCGTGATGAAAGTTCAAATATGTTGAACTCTGACCTGAAGACACGTGACCAATAGATGACCGCGACGTCACTGCGTGACCTTTTTCGTTAAAAAGAAATTCGAAAACGGAAGAGCTCATTTTTAGCTGTGTCGCTGTCATGTATGTTTACGTACAACATGGCTTTGAAAGATTATTAAAGCAACGTATGTGTGAAGCAGCGAAAGTTTTGACGGATGAAGTCGTATCCTGTTCCCTCCCATACTCGCAGCGGCGTTCGAGAAGAATACGCACGCGTAAAGCCTAGTGTGACCGCGGGCTGCAACTGTAATAAACTGACGAGTTTTCATGTTCCCTCTGATTCCCTTCATTACTCAGAAGGTGATGAGTTTTCTTGAACAGCAGCTCTTGACTAAATGTAGTGCAAACTACAACTCTGTATTAATGCACTTTTTCTAACGCCTTACTGTTTCCATAGTAACAGCTCATTCGCAGAAGGCACACCCTACATTACTGTCTTGCTGTCTTTCATTTTTTCTTTCTTTCATTACCTCTTATTTCTTTTGCAGCTTTTCCATACCTCTTTCTTTCTTTCTTTCTTTCTTTTTTCACCTTTCTTTCTTTTCACCTCTTGTTTCTTTCTTTCACCTTTCTTTCTTTCTTATTCACCTTTCTTTTTCTTTCTTTCTTTTCACCTTTCTTTCTTTTCACCTCTTTTTTCGTTCTTTCTTTGACACCTTTCTTTCGTTCTTTCTTTCTTTGCCACTTTCTTTCTTTGTCACCTTTCTTTCTTTCGTTCTTTCTTTCTTTCGTTCTTTCATTCTTTGCCACCTTTCTTTTGTTCTTTCTTTCTTTCATTCTTTCGTCGTTTTGTTCTTTCGTTCTTTCTTTCCTTCTTTCTTTCTTTGCCACCTTTCTTTCGTTCGTTCTTTCTTTATCACCTTTCTTTCTTTCACACTTTCGTTCGTTTTCTTTTGCGCTATCTTTTCTTACTATTTACTTATTTCTTCTACTTTCTTTAGCTGTTTTTCTTTCATGCTTTTTGTTCTTATACTGTGAAGTTTTTTTTGCTGTTTTTTTGCATGTGTTTCTAACTTTCAGTCGCTCTTCTGCTCTTCATTTTTCTTTATTTTTCTTTCACCTTTTTCCTTCTTTTGCTATTTACTCTTTTGCACTTTCACACTTGCTTTCTTTTTCTTTCTTTTGCTCTTTCTTTTCCTTTTGCTCTCTTTTTACATTTGCTCTTCACTTTGCCGTTTTCATTTATTTATTGTTTATTCTGTTGTATTTCTTTCACACTTTTCTTTCACGCTCTTTTGCATTTTTGTTTTGTTGACTCTTTCAGCCTTTTGTTCTTTTGCTCTTTTATTTGCTACTTCTTTTGCGCTTTTTCCTTTTCTTTCTTTTGCAATGCAACCTTTTTGTGTGTTCCCTGCAACATGGAAAGCTGCGTTATCGTGGTGTTAAGTTTGAGAGGGATGAAGGCTGCAGACACAACACTGCCTGCTCTCACAACGTCCCGCCGTTGACTGTTTTCCTCTAACAGCATGGCAGAGAGATGTTCTTGCTTTTCTACACCTCCGTCTACAGTGTGTAAGAGCTTGCAGTTGCAGGCAGTAGTTCATATTTCTAACTCGAGTAATGTCTCTGTAGCTGAAAAATGCGATTATATTTCTGAGCCGTGGTTGGGGTGTTGTGATGTCACAGAGCTCCAGCGCTCACATGGAGAAAAGGGAAGAGCTGGAAGCAAAAGAAAAAGGAAGAGCTGAATTAGCTCCCCAGCTCAGCGCGTAACAAAGCAATAAATCCATAGAGAGGATCCGGAGCTGTTAAATATAAACCCCTTTCTCCGGGAATAGTGATGTCACCCAGCTTCCGTTAGCATCAATGAGGAGGTTTGGCCAAACCGGCAGTTACATGTAGAGGCATGCACACACACACACACACGGGGAGATTAAAGCTCTTGGCAAGCTCATGAGAGAACAAATTGGCCGATTACGTGTTGAGTGCTGAGAGACGCGAGTCGTCTGCAGACGGCTGCGGGAGTACGAGTGTGAGGCGTCGAGTCTCAGCATCTGCTGCTTTGTTCTGCAGCCGCTGGCAGCTGACTAATTTCACGTTCACCAAAAAATCCCCGAATAAAAAAGCTAGACGTTTGTGCTGCACACTCATCGTTCAGTCCCGCTGCACAGATCTACAGCGAGAGGAGGAGGACGAGCTGCTGTCTGCGGCAAAAACCCTAATAATCCTCAAGATTCTCATCTGGTTTAGTAGTGTGAGAGTGCGAGTGTGTGCGAGTGCGAGGTTATTTTTCCTCGTGGTGTTCAGGCTGTAGTTGAGGAGGATGAATGTATGAGTCTGGGATTGTTTCTGTTGCTCTGTACTTAATTTAATCCAGAAATCTTCTGCAGTTTCCTCCAACTTCCTCTCGCTCCTCCCCTTTCTCTGTCTTCTTTCTCTCACACTCTTCCTTTACTTCTTTCTTTTGCTCTTTCCCTCTCATTTTTCACACGTCCTTTTGCTCTTTTCTTTCGTGTTATTTTTTCAGTTTTTCGGTCTGTCTTGCTTTCTTTTGCTCTGTTACGCCGGATCTTTCCCCTTTTTGCTTTTTTTTTTTTTCTTTTTCTTTTTTGCTCTCTTGCTCATTTGTGTATTCTTCTTACTTTACCTCTTTCATTTATTTTCAGTCTCACTCGCTTTTTTTCCATTCTCACACTCTTCACTGTTGAGCTTTTTCTCTGTTTTACTCTTCTCCCTCCCTCTTTTTTTTTTTTTTTTTTTTTTTTTTTTTTTTTTTTTTTACTCATAGCTGTTTTCTTTCTTTCTGCCTAATTTCTTTTTCTTCAATGCTCTTTCTCGGTCTCACTCACTCCTCATTCCCTTGCTCTCTAGTTCCGGTTTCCTGTTTCTCAGTTTCTTTTCTCGTTTCTTTTTTCACTTTTTAGCTTGCTTTTAATTTTATGTACGTATTTTCCCCCCATGCTCTCCCTCCTTGTCGTGTTTGTGTGTTTGTGTGTGTGTGTGTGTGTGTGTGTGTGTTGCCCGAGGCATAGGTTAAGCCTGTGAGTGAGAGTATATTACAGACGAGTGTTGTGAAACACAGACTGAGATGAGCATCATTAAGTTGTGCGGCTCTTTGTTATCGGTGACGAGCGGTTTGATTATTCAGGGCTGGAGATGGAAACCTGCTCCGTCTGCTCGCAGCTGCTGAATAATCCAAACGCTCTTTTCCATACACGGTAGCCCGGCTCAGGGAAGTCGCATGTGTTCTCAGGGGAAAGATTCCGGGGCTGTAAATAAAAGTTTATTACCCTGCCTTCTGCCTCTCACACACACACAGAGTAATAATCTTGATGCCAATTATGTCCTCGGCTAATCTTTATGTGGTGTGACGCACAGAAGCAATATTTCCGGTTGAGTGTGCGGATTTTCTTTTTTTCTTTCTTTCTTATTATTTTTTATATATATAAACGAACTGCTCCACTTCACATGTTGTACGGCTGTAAACAGACGTCCCTCCATCATGATGTATGTTAATCTTTTCTTTCTGCTCCGCTCCTCTCTTTTGTTATCCCGCAGCTGTCAGGGAGGCTGGGAAAGGACTCCTCCGGGAGGAAAGGTCGAAGGTCAAATGGTGACGGACAGGAAGGCAAGACGCGGCGGAAACGAGGAGAATCGAAGGTTCATGCGCACTAGAGCCGCCAACGCATTTCACTCTCCATACCGTCTGTTTTGCCTTAATATTTAGAAATCCCAAGGAAAACTATTCATGTTGGAATGATCTCATTTTCTGCTTTTTTTTTTAGTATTTGGTTTTACTTTGATTTTATACATATTATTCAAACAGTTAATCTGTTAAATAGACCCTGTGAATAACAAAGGCGAGGAATATTTAATGAAGTGTCTCATCTCGACTGTTACCCCACCCCAAACACACATACACACACACACCCTCTCTCACGCATCTGTCAGTCCACCTGTCTCACTGGCCACACAAGTTTATTTGCATTTCTTCTAAGTATTGATTGCAGTTTCACCTTAGATTAATATTTAAATAATACAGCTCGGGGTTTCTATTCGAGATTGCGCAAGATCACGTTTTCGTTTTCTGTTATATACTGATTCTTTATCATTGATGCTGATACTGAAACACTGAATATCAGCCAGTATCGATACGCATCCGGTATTTTTATTTTCTTTGAAAACTACTACTCTTTAAAATGGTTTTCTTTAACTGAATCTTCATTGTAAATATAAACATTTACAGCTCCAAAAACATCTTTTCACAAATCGTGAGCTAGCTTATAGAATTTTAGCGTAGAAATAGTGCAAGTAAAATTCTAAATGTGTGTTTTCTCATGCCCCATGGAAGAAATCCTGAGTCTAGTGCATGAGGAACACTGATGGAATCAAAACTGCACATTTATCAGTTCTGTGCCATAGTCGCATTACATTTTAATACGACAAATTGGAATGGTTTTGGGAAAAAAAAAAAAAAAAAAACAATTCTGCAGGTGGCTTTTCTTTGGGTATACACTAGTATATGGAGGCCAAGGGCTTGTTTAGTAGCAAATAATCCAAATGAAATCCAGTCGGTTTCCACAAACTTGGGCGATGGTAAACAGAGGGAGAGTGTAAATGCAGGCAGGGTATCTATGATGTACAGAATAGAGTTCAACTGATCGTGGATTTTACTGATCCCATTAAGCGAGTTGGGCGGTACCTGCCGATAACCGATAGTTTTTAAAATGGATTCTGTGTGAAAACATAACACTCAAAGTAAAATATTGCTGAACTTATTTACAGAAATGAAGTGTTTACTGTACCATGGAAATATACTGTACTTTTTTGAATGAAATATACATTTCAATATTTATATATTTATCACCTATTAATCAGTCTGTGCAGGATTTCGCAGATTGATTGATTTTATTTTTTTGTGATTGTTGTGTCCCAAAATGCTTGATTTTTGCTGCGGCTTTTTTCAAAATTTGCACTGCAACTTGCAGTTTTTTGTAAGTGATATTTTTTTATTTCGCCTCTAGAGGCCGCTCTCGTACTGTATAATGACAGTGGATCCTTCTCAGCCACCTCCCGCAAGATTTTTTGCCAATAACCACTAGTTCCAGTTATTGGTAATCAGTGCTGAATATTCGGCAAAACCAATCAATCGGTCGACCTCTAGTACGGAATAATTTCTGGTGTTGATGTGCTGCCAAAATTGGAAGGGGATTCTGGAACGCACAATGTAGGTGCTAAATGGTATTATGTTGTACTTTTATATATAGTGGACAGGGAGCCATTTAGGATTCCAATATAAATGGAGTTTTCTAAATGAAATTAGGGCTGCAACTAACGATTATTTTGATAATCGATTAGTTGGCCGATTATTGTTCTGATTAATCTTGGGGGGGGCAAACTTTCAGTACCATTTTCTTTTTTTCATTTATTTAAAATAAAATCCACAAACTGAATGTTACAAATATAAACTTCAGACTAAAACTTTAAACAACTGTTTGTACAATTATGTAAGAACTCAATACACACACACACACCAGAATATATATTATTCATTTAGACTGTAGTTCATTTTTTTTCTGCATCCATAAAAATAATGCAAAATACGTGTGTGTGTGTGTATATAATATAAACTAATATATAAGTTTATATTATATAACCATATTTATGCATTACTTTTTCTAAAAGATAATGTTGATATAAACAGTAAAGTGAAGAAAGACGTCGTCAGTGACTCTGGGTATCTGCTAAAGCTAGCGGCGTCACATTACATGCGTATGACGTCACGTGCCTTCGACTAGGAAACGGCTTGTACTTCCGAGTAGTAAAAAAAATACGCTTGTGTTCCTTATGAGACAATACTACCTTTCTAAAATTTATACACTAGATGGTAGAGTGTATATAGTGCATAGTGTAAGGGTATAGTAGATCAATTGGGACACAACTTTAGTATTTACTCTCCGATGTGTGTTTTCGGAACAGAAGTAACCTAGTGAGTAAACATGCCCCGTGACCAACTCAGACCAACTAATCGATAATGAGATTCGTTGACAATGATTTTCATCATTCATTATTATCGATTTTATCGATTAGTTTGTTGCAGCTCTAAATTAAATAAAGCCTTAATAAGGGTCTTCCTCCAATAACCGGTATCTCTTTTTGTACCACAGGTTTTTTGTTTGCTGTGTGTGCTATGAGCTATGTTGCTGATTAACCCTCTCTTACCATCTCTAGTCTACGATGCTAGATCCTGATGGAGGGATGGTGTCTCCCAGCTCCAAACCACACATCTGCGAGCACTGCAGCGCAGCCTTTCGCAGCTCCTACCATCTCCGCAGACATGTTCTCATACACACGGGTTAGTGCACCCTGCGTTAGTTACTGTTCAACTTGACTGTAGTGACCTGGTGTGTTGTGTGTTCTTGAAATAGCCTGTTATAGTGAAGAGTTTCCGTTTTAAGATTTGTCCCTAATTAAAATAATGAGGAAATATGTACGCAAGAAGGAAAAAAAACTCAAGCGGGGTATGCTGTTGTAGGAAATTTATCACGTGAAGGTGGTGTGATGCTCTGAGGTTTATGTATTTTTATTGTTTTCCTGTAACAGCATGTCCCTTAGTGTTTTATTCCTCTTATACAACAGCATTTTTCCCATGGCAGCATTTTTTCATATATTAAAGAATGACAAAGTGTATGTTATTGCTTATGTTCTAGCAGCTATATGTTCCCTCACCAGCTTCTTTTCTCACTCTCTTGAAGTATAACTCAGGAAAACTTAAGCTGAGCTGCTGATTTGTCCAAGAATGTTTGAACTCTCAACCTGAATACTCGCTCAGAACTATAACCACTGATTCTTCAGACATTCTTTTTTTTTTTTTTAATTCCCAGTATGATTTTTTTTAAAAAAAAAATGCTGTAATTGTATGTGATGTTCCCTGACACATTTCTTATTTTTATGCAAAGTAGCTTAGTTAAGATCATTATTTACACTCATAAACGCTTCATTAGCTGGAAGAAAATAACCGCAAATGGGCCGTCCTCATGGACGCCCCCCCATCTTAATTTCATTTAAGAAATTAGCTGGAAATCTCATTAGAAAATTATTAAACATGTGGTGAGCGACCGTGAGTGAGTCATATCCTTAGAGACTGTTATGTTGTGCAAGCCATTGGTTTAACAGGAGATAGGAGTTTTAGAGACATTTCCAATTTGCATATTCGAAAAAAATCTTTTATTTATTTATTTTTTTAAAATTTATTTATTTTTTAATGTATGTATTTATTTTTAAGTGTAAAGGTGTAGGTGCTTCTGTGCCTTTTCGCTGTCTGATGACCCTGGACCTCATTTATCAAGCTGGATACATAAATAATTTTTGGTTCATTTACGCAAGAAATTTAGTATTCTTGAAAATAAGTCATTTTAGACTAAACTTTCTTACTCGTGCTCCTAACTGTGTGGTGATATTTACACATAAGAAGACTAACAAATACACATGGTTTGATTTTGCTTCATGTCATTTAATTTGCGATGTGTTACTGCTCCGTTTATGTACGGGTTATGTTGTCACGTTGAAAACGTTCAAATAGCTTAGAGTCCACTCTAACTGATTGCAGCTCGAGACGTACCAGATCGGTCACTCCTCAATGTGCTGCATACTCGCCAGTCGTTTGCTTCCCGCCTACACGTGCCCTTCTGCTTTTCTAACATGGCTTCAGGGAGTCGCTGAGACACTATGTTTCAAATAAATAAATAATAAACACTTAAACATGGTCATTTCTGATTGGTGGTCAAGGATACAGTAGACATGTGTTTTCTCAATTTTCATACCATTTTCTTTTCACCTCTCTAAATTCACTTTGGATTCCCCTTTTTCTGTAATCTGACTTTAGATTTTGTCTTTTCAGGTGTAGGTATGCTGTTAATGTGTATTTTATTGTTTTATTAGCGAATATGTGTGTGAAAATAACTTGTACTTCCACCTCTTTTATTGTCATTTGCTGGTCATTTCAGCTGTGTGGGCGTTGCCTTTTGTGGAGTTTACGTAATTTACAGGCGAAATTTACAAAACAAATTGATAAATGAGACCCTTTTGTGTTTTCTTTTCTTTTTTTTTCTTTTTTTTTTGTGTAACCGCCATATCAAGCAATTTATAATTAGACCATCTATAATGCGTTTTTTTGTTTTATTTTATTTTTTTATGGAGTGCCATTCCCAAACACAAGGTCACGTCTAGTGTTGCCTTTCAGTGATACTTGATGATCGATACTGTACATTTAATGAATGATATACGTTTATGATTGATTAGTGGGTGTTGGTTTGGAGCTTGACTCCTTTTTCGTAGAATATAAGAAGATTAATCGATTAACACTTAGTCGATTAACATTGACTAAGTCTGTGCTGTTCGCTCCAGGTGAAAGGCCATTCCGGTGTAATCAGTGTAACATGAGCTTCATTCAGAAATACCTCCTGCAGAGACACGAGAAAATACACAGCGGTAAATACTTTACATTCTCTCTCACTCTTACTTCCACCTGACTACAGCATTCCCGTTTAAAAAAAAAAAAAAAAAAAAAAAAAAAAAAGAAAGGGCAGACAAAAACGATCTGGTCCTAATCATCTCCTTTCTCATTTTATGTGCAGGAGAGAAGCCTTTTAGCTGTGACCAGTGCAACATGCGCTTCATTCAGAAATACCACATGGAGAGACATAAACGAACACACAGTGGAGAAAAGCCATACAAGTGTGACACCTGCCAACAGGTAACTCACAGTTCCAGCCAGCCATGCTCCGACTGATAAAGAGCCAAACACACATCTCTTTCCATTTCAAACCACACTACAAGTGTGCACAAACTTTTAAGCTTTGGTATAGCACAACATTGTTGATCTTGATCCTGACTGGTCAGAAGGTGGCAGACATGCACAAAATGTGTAGTTGTTGATATGGCAAAGTTTTCTTCATTTTTTTTTTCTTTTCTTTTTTCTTTTCTTCTCTACAAGGAGACCTTTTATGTATCATTTCCTGAATTATATGATGGTGTCAGTGCTTTGTAACAGACAGAGGTCATGGGAAAGTCGTTCCCACTGTGCAGTTTCTCGAACAGAACAAGAAAGTAAAAAAGTGAGGCTTGTGAGGGCACGACTGCTTATAGCTTCTATAATGTAAGTGACAACAGGAACTCCCGGGTTTTTGTGGATGTTCCATGACAAAAACGTAACTATAAATGGATAAGTGTTCGTGTGACTTGCCATTTTATAATTAATAAAGAAGTGTTAGGTTTGAGAAATTTCTGTGGCATAATAAAAATTTTCAGGATGTGATCTTGTAGGAAAATAATTAACAATTGCCATTTGTTGCCATCTGTTAGTGATTAACACCTGATTTTTATATATTTATTTATATATATATATATATATGTATGTGTGTATATATATATATATATATATATATGTATATGTATATATATATATATGTATGTGTGTGTGTGTGTGTGTGTATGTATATATATGTATATATGTATATATATATATATATATATATATATATATATATATATATATATATATATATATAATGTGTATATATATGTGTGTGTGTGTATATGTATGTATACTGTATCTCACAAAAGTGAGTACACCCCTCACATTTTTGTAAATATTTGATTATATATACGTATATGAAAGAATAACTACACTTGATATATTAAAAGTCTTTGTTTCCCTCCCACCCAGTATTTTTCAAGGACTGACCGGTTGTTGAAGCACAAGCGGACATGTGGAGACGGCATTAAGAAGGATTTGGATGGGGTAGAGATTGAGCTGGGCAGGGAGGCCCACGGCGGGCATGGCAGCTACGCAATCACTCAGGGAAACGTGACCACACCAGGCCGCAAACGAGGCAAGTCCAAAACTGGTGGCGAGGGTGGCAAACGCAAGAGGACGTCAGCGCCCACACATAGTCAAGGGACAGAACAGTATGGCCTGCACGATTTTAACACTGTGGACAACCATGGACTCTCACTATCATCATCAGCAGCAGCATCCCATCCAGGGCCCAGCATGCACGCAGAACCTGTTCCAGCACCTAAAATGGCATTTAAAAAGGGCCACAGGAGAGGCCTTGAGAAAAATGCCCAATCCAAGCCTGGCAGCATGGGGCTGACTGGCGATGCTGGCATGGATGACATGGGCCTTCTCCAGAGCCACAAAGCATGCCAAAGTAGCAGCAACAACAGCGCCAACTATGACGATGCCATGCAGTTCCTGAAGAAGCGCCGCTATCTGCATGCAGCCATCAACGGCGGGGTAGGGGGTGGAGCTTCTAGCTATGACGTAGGTGTCGGTCACTTGCAGCCCCAGCCAGTGGTTGTTCAGGGCATCGTGTCTGGAGTAATGGATGGAGACCCCTCGTTGGGACTCCTTGACTCGTCGCCTCTGGCTGACATCAAACCGGATAAGTCGGGAATCCCAGATGAAGTGCTACAAAGCCTGCTGGAGCACTATGGCCACAAGCCCGATGTGACCTTTGACTTATCCGACCCACATCCTGTGGAACTGGAGCAAGGCACGATCGAGGGTGTTGACCCAATGGGGGCCGAGAGCAACCCAGGGGGTGGGGACAAGACGTCCTTAATGCACGAGTACTCTCGCTTCCTCCTGCAGGCTCTCGAGAGGACGAGTCACAGTGGTAGCTTTGTACTCGGGCCAACACCTTCCTCCTCTTCCTCATCCAGTGCTGTTGCTTCTTTCCCCACGTACACTACCTCCCCTCTGGAGTTCTCCTTCGGCCTCCCAGCCTCCTCCTCCTCCTCCTCCTCCTCTCCAACACTCAATTCCTCTGTGCCAAAGCCACACTTTGGCTTGTTGGGGAGCTCGTCGCCTTCGCAGGGCTTCCATCTGAGTGGCCTGGAGCCCACGGCACACTCCCAGCATTCCCAGCAGCCTCAACCTCAGCAGCAGCTCACCCCATCCCAGGAGCTGACAGAACAGCTGGAGAAACAACACACCAACTCTCCTCCTGCCCCTCCACACACCCCCAACTCAAGCGCCTACCAGCTCCCGGCTCCAACCACTGACCTCACCGGCCAGAAAGATGGTCAAGGCCCCAAAAATGGCGCCACTGGCTTCTCGATGGTCCCGGCCAAAGGCTTGTATCAGATTGAGAACTTTGCTCAGGCGTTTGGGCAGTTTAAAAGTGGGCGTAGACCTTTGGTGTTTGGTACAGACTCGGGCGCAGATGTGGAGCAATTCTCAGGGTACAGCAGCCTTCTGGCCAGCGTGAGCGACACCAAAAGCCCACAAAGCCAAAGCTACAACTGATCTGGCTGTAGAGCTTCTGCTTATTCATTTGGTCTTTTGTATCGTTGTTGTTATTATTGTTATTATTATTGTTATTATTATTATTATTATTAATTATTAATTATTATTTCTATTTTATTATTATTTTTGTAATGCTTTGTTTTGTGTGTTTTCTGTAATTATCTTGTTGCCATTTATGAAAATATGAAATTTCATCCCAGCTGGCATGCAAAGCCAAAATGAAATGCAAAATTTTTAAAGTATTTTTGTTTCATTTCCTTTTTGGAAGGAAAGACGTAGTTATTATTTTTCCTCTTTTTCGTAGTGTCCTAGAGACTGCTCTGTTCATCGATAGAACATCATGAAAAATAGAGTAGCGGTGAACTTTCTGAAGTTTTATTATTTTCTTTGTTTTTGTTTCCCCTCTCTCTACCCAACGATGCTCATGTTTTAACAATGTAAGATAACTTTGAGGTAGAAATGGCAGGGAGTAGCCTGGGGAAAAAAAGAGAAGAGGGGTGGGAAAACCCCCCCAAAACATTGTCTGTTACAAGATTTTAAGTATTACTCAGGTAAAATGTGTAAAGGTGTACAGGAGAATTTTATCAGAGGGGCAGCAATAATGCATTGAAGAGGTGGACACTTTGCAAATACAGAGAAGCTTTCTTTAACTTTTTTTTTTTTTTTGGCGCTTTTTTTTTTTTTTTTTTTTTTTTTTTTTTTTTTTTTTTTTTTTTGGAGTGCGATTCAAAAAGAGACTAAACTGCTGCCCGCTCTGTTTCACTGACAACACTTTCCACTTGGCTGTATAGAGATTATGGTACTTTTATGTCAATGTGAAATGCTCACATTCTCTTTCAATAAGGGCCATATATATTTATAAGAATATCTATATATACAATACCGTATATAACCTTTCTGGGAAATGGCGGGTGACATCGGGGTAAGCAGTAGGGTGGAAAAGGGGATGTGTCCGAGCATGCTCTTTCCTCTTTTTCCTACGCCAAATCCCCCACCCCAGTTTTTCCTCTCTCTCTTTTTTTTTTTTTCTTTTTTTTTTTTTCTTCTTTTTATTTATTTTTTTCCACCCTTGGAGAGCAGAGCCAAGGGTTGTTCGGAAGAGGGCGCCATGTGTACATGCGCGAGTGCCTCTTAGCACACACCAGCTCATAGGACTATGCTGTGCCTCTTTCACCTGTCTTTTCCCCCTCTTCTTCATCTCGAAAAAGAGACCAGTCGAGCACTTTTGAACCTGTTCCTTTTTCATACAGGATGAAACGACCCAGTCTGATCAAGCAGGATGTCCATTCTGTTACAGTGGACATGCTATTAATTTAAAAAATATATAATTTTTTTAAAAAAAATCTAGTCATTGTTTGAAAGACAGGCAAGGGAAAAAAGATCAGGAAGTGGTGTTCTTTTTTTTTTTTTTTCTTTCTTTTAAGTCACTTGGGGTGGGTGGGGTAGTTTAGTTGGGGCTTGCGGGTGGGGAGGGGTATATGGATATGACGAGGTCTTACGTTTCTAGCATGGTTTAGCGGGTAAAATGGAGGGTGGGGTTATTTTGTGTGTGTATGTTTGGAAGGTTTTTTTGGTTTTTTTTTGGACTTCTGGATGTATGTAGGACAGGCCTACAGAGTAAAGTCGGAGGGAATTTAAAATTTCTTTGGTAGTATTGAATCTGTGGAAACTGTCGAGTCTAAACGGCCCCTCTTAAAGATGCTGTGATTTTATTTTTTTTCACTGGGCAGGCGATCCAAAAAAAAAAAAAAAACAGTGCAAAATGTAAGCGTTTCACAGTGCTGAAACTGTGTGAGCATGCAGGGTGAAGTGTTATCTTCAACTACATTTCTACTTTTTGTTTTGTACTGAATAATTTAAGTTTCTTTTTTTTCTTTTAAGTCATCGTCTTCCACCACCGCAAATGGCTGCTCTGTCTGTTCTTCAATCTGTTCCTTTTTGCCCCCCCCCCCCGTCCTTCTTTCAGTATAGCTCTTTCATACTCACCTACTGACTTCTTCAGTCCGAACCTTCTGGAGGCAGATATCACGGGGAACAAAAAGTGACCACTAGAACCAAGTACTGTGTTTGTAGCAACCTAGTGTACTCGTATGGCTGTTATCAGTAATGATCCTCAGAGCTGATCACTTTATACCTCATATCACTGATGACACAAGCAGGGATACAGGACAGAATGAGGCGTGCATGTAGCAGGGACGATTTGGCTTTACTAGAGAAAATCCTTGTTTTTTTTTTTTTTTTTTTTTTTTCTCCTCCTTCCTTCCCTTCTATATTAGGGTTTACTCAGTCTGTCTAGAGATGGCCTTCTAGAGAGCATGACCTCTCGAGTCTTGAAGTGGATTTGGACTTCTAGGGGGAAAAAAAAAAAATCCATCCTGAACAACTTGCATATCAATAGTCTCGTTTGTTTGTTTAAACTTTGTAACGGTTTCTTACATTACCCACAATGCTGATCGACTACGTGCTGATAGTGGTGCAGTGGGATTTAGCTCTCGCTTTATCTCTACTTAGAGAGTGATGCAGCAGAGCTCCAGTCCACTCTGCCTACAACGTCAGCAATGCCGTAGCGCTGGTCAACTTGTTGGTCACTCACTAACTGTATCTCCATCGTCACATATCGCTGCATTGCATTCTTGGGCCAGCATTTGCTTCTGCGCTGGATTTCTTCATTAATATGACACTGAACGTTGCTGGAAAATGGTGAATGAGAAAAGAAGCTGTTGCTCTTTTTTAAAAAAAAAAAATTTTTACGAGCGAACATCAAATCCTGACCGTTATCCATTGTTTGCGATCTGTGAATTTTTTATTTATTTTTTTCCTGCTCATATTTAAACCCTGTTGTAACTGCGCTAGAGACGCCTACCTGTGACGACAGCGCTCCACGCAACTGCTAACTTCTCACAGGAATACCGAAAATACAGCACCAGCCAACAGATTAACACCAGAAGCATTAAAGTAATGCTAAACATTAAATAAACATATTTAATGTGTTTCATGGTGGAGTTTTCCTTGAACTATGGCACTGAAAGTAGAGCAGCTTTGCAAAACTCTGCTCTTTTAACAATAGTGGAGATTTGGTCCACTTATTTTATTTATTTTTATTTTTATTTTTTTTTTTACACTAATCTTAAAATTTGTATTTTGTGGATTTCCAAAAATTTTCCCCAGTTTTATGTTTCTCAGGTGGAAATGTGGTGCATCAATAAAGAGAGGAAATGACGTGTAAATGATGCATCAAGTGAAAATCTGTTCACCTTTAAGTATATGATGGTAAACCAAACCTGCAGTCTTTTTGGTGAAGTTTTCTTAAACTGTTTCTGAAAATTTGAGTACAAACTTGCCTTATAACAGGTCATTTGTAATGATTTTAAAGGCATGTACACGCACTGATAGTTGAGAGTCTCTCTCGTAGCAGTGAATTTTACTGACTGGACTTGTACTTTAATCTTCACCACATTTTGCCAGTTATCTTTTGGAAATCTATCAGTTCTGGTGTTGAAATTCAAAAGTCCACTCACCTATGTCGTGGATGACCTGAAAACATTCACAGGTACTTCAGTTTGTCCACATTTTAGCCAAAAGCCTTTATTATAAATACAGGGAAAGTGTTGGCCTCTCATTCAGACTGATAAACACCCGTAGTGTTCAATTTTTATGCTAAAACGAATCGCACGTTCTCCTCAATGTGACTTCTATCTCATCACCAAACCAAAATTATGTATTCTTATTGTTTACATACAACGTACAAGAACACTAAGATGTTTCTCTCTGTTGTCATGTGGTTTCTTTTATTTTTTTATTTTTTTTATTATTTTTTTTTTCTTATTCCCCCTTTCTGCCCATTTTGTCACCACACAAATTTGTAGCTAACCTTCCTTCTGTCTTATTTTCTTACAGATTCTTGTGATCTGACTCACAGGGCTATACCTGTCCCTTTGAATTTATTATCGATTAGGGGTTACAAAATAAAATGCTGTTATCAGTCGGTGTGTTTCTGTGCTTCTGTTCGTTATTGTTTTATGGCAGTGGGAAGTGGTCATTTGAGCTCCGTTGTTGAGATACGATCTGAAATATGCGAGGCACTCCCCGTGTTAAATGCCATTTATTGCTTTTCATCACGCTTTGAGTAATTTATTGCACTTGAGAAACCACCTTTTGGAAATTGTGGAATTTTTTTTCTTTTTTCTTTTTCTACGTCTTAGTCGATTTTATTTCTTGCTTATAAAATGACTAACAGGATCCACCGTGACATTGGAGATGGTGGCTTTGTTTGTTTTTTAATCAGAGTGTAATGAAAGGTAGTTGAGTATATGCACTGTTCAAGCCAATTCTCTTGGGTTTAACTCACCGTATCGCTCTCCAGTGCTTACCACAAAGCTCAGAGTCCTGCCCAGCCCTTTACAGCTAGGTGTTTCATGGTGAAGGGCCTCTCCCATGGTTTCACAGTGCTTTCACGTCTGCTACTATATTCAGTTGAGGCTTTGCTATTCTTACTATATATTTTGTGTTTCAGTCTTTTAAAAAAAAAAAAAAGTGTTTAGATTCCCATCCATCCCCCTGAAGCTGCAGTGATGACTACAACGTTAATCCGACGGTGAGAGTTTGTAATCTGACAGGTAAACCTGCCATTTTGGCTTTTTTTTTTTCTTTTTTTTCTTTTTTTTTTTTTAAATAGTATACAACTACTCCCTAAAGTTAATCTATTGCTATGCACAACCCCCATATAGAGATTAAGCGACAATGATTACAACAGTGTTTGCAGGATCTTGGAAATACTTGGTGTGTGGTGGGACTCTGTTCTGAATGGGACAATGAGTCCAGTTCAGGCCACCATGTACACGTACACACAATCCCATACATGCACATCAAGTTATTAGGAGGTGGGAGGAAACAACGGAACCTTGAGGAACCCACATTCATGCTTATAATCTCCTACCACATCCCAAAGGTGCTCCATTGGGTTCAGGTCTGGTGAGTTCATGTTCATGAAACCGGTTTTGGTTTGGAACATGGTGCATTACCATGCTGGATGTAGCCGTTATACAGTAAGATGGGTAATATGTGGCCTAGGGATGAACATAATCAGCATCAATGATAAGATTGCTAATAAGTTTGCTTTCAACATTGCTTGATTTGGTATTAAAGGCCCAATGTGTGCCAAGAAAATGTTCCCCACACCATTCCACCACCAGCAGCCAGAACTGTTGACACAAGGCAGATTGGGATCCATGGATTCCTGCTCTTCATACCAAATGTTGACCCTACCATTTGCAGTTCAAAGCGAACCCATCCTAATCTGGGTGACACTGAACCGTGCAATTATAAATAATTCCCTTATATAGATGTACTAATACTAAATGGTCAAATTACATGGTGCAATTGTGTAACTAGGAAACTCATTGCCGTGAAACTGCAAAAAATGAAAACGGCAGTGCAAAATTATTTCTGGGAAAAAGAAAGTAACGGTATAGTTTAAAGTCCGACACAAGCAAGAAGCTCCCTGAAAGCGAGGCCAGGCAATGCTTTTCTAGACTGAGTGAGCTGGCAGGAGTAGAGCTCGATGTGCTCTTCTATTGTTGTAGCCTCAATGTTCGACATGGCATGCTTTCTGAGCTGCTTTTCTGCTCACTATGTTTCTAAACAGTGGTTATTTCAGTTAAAGTTGCTTTCCAGTGAGTGTATATAATTAAAAATGAGCTTTTATCCAATACCATCACCAGGCAGGTCACAATTCTAGCATAAGAAGCTCCGGGTTAAGGATTAAGGGCTTTGCTCAGGGTTTAATTGCAACATCAGCGTTCTGGGATTTGAACCAGCAACATTTTAGTGGCCCACACAGAACTTTTCCACTGATACACCACTGCTCAAACAATCCAGCATATTTCTGTAACCTGGTGGCAAGTGCTAGAACACTTAATACTTATAAATAAATAAATAAATAAATAAATAAATAAATAAATAAATAAATAAAAGTAAACAGTAGCAGGCATCTTTATCTTTTATTTGAGATCTAAACTTAAAATTGAAAGTGTCACTTGTGCTTCTCTGGTTCCTTTGGAATGCCACTTTGAAAAGCAAATATAAGATGTGCTGAGACACATTTTAACTTTTGGACGAGTGCCAGATTTCTTCTGAATGATGTGTGGAGTGATGCATGAGATGGTTTTGGCCTTATTCAGTGCCTACCAAGCCCCCCACACACCTTTCGTGTAACCCTGCTAAACCCCCCCCCCCCCCCCCCCCCCCCGAAGCCAGTTAATGAGGCAAATGACGAACAATTTATAGCGCGTATTAGTTATTCTACTCGATCATTTCTCGTGACATTTTTGTCCCATTCGGAGTCAGTTATGTCAAATGTGATTATTATTATTATTGTTGGAGAACTCATTTCACTTCCCCACTATTACCCACATAGTACGGAACAGGACGGTTCCCCCGTGCATGTGTGTATGAGGAAGGGAGAGATATTTAATCAGCGCGCTATTAAATATCAGTTTGTTTGAAGCCGTGTGTGTGCAGTCTCTTTCAGCACTCCTGCAGATAAATATTTGAAAGTGGTTTTGTTGTTTGCTTGACCTGGTTCATTTGCTGTTTTCCGGAAAAAGAAGTGGAACAAAACATAGACTGAGGAAGTTTGATGACGATTATCAGCTTGTTGGCTCAACGCTTTATTCTCTGTATTTGAGAAGTGAAATGAAACTGCGCATTTAAAAAAAAAGAAAAAAAAAAAAAAGAAAGAAAAGGTCATTGCTTCCATTGTGTTTGCTTTTGTTGCATGCTTTTTGTGGAAGACAAATTGCGACATGTGGTTCCTTAAGGATAAGTTCCTGCTCCGTGCCTTACTGTAATGTGGTACGTGTCACCTGATGATCTGTTTTTATTCAGTGCGAAGGTTTGTACACGTTTTAGTGTGTTGGGTTTCACAGACCTTTTATTCCCCATCATCAGTAAAAAGGAAAAAAAAGGAAAAGATGTTTGCATCTACCTTCCCAACTGTTTGCTGTTACAAGAACCTCCACTCTTCAGGGAAGGTGTTCCACTAGATTTTGGAGTGTGGCTGTGGGGATTTGTGCTCATCCAACCATAAGCACATCAGTGACGTCAGGCACTGATGTTGGGCGAGGAGTCCTGGGGGTGCGGTCAGCTTTCCAGTTCTCAAAATTGTTCAGTGGGGTTGGGGTCAGGGTTCTGTGCAGGCCACTCGAGTTCTTCCACTCCAAACTTGGCAAATCATGACTTCATGGAGCTCGGGGTTTTTTTTTGTTTGTTTTTTTTTGGCCAGGAGCATTGTCATGCTGGAACAGGTTAGTTCCAGTGAAGAGATCTTACCACGTGCTACAGCATGCAGAGACAGTTGTGCTTCAAAATTTGTGGCACAGCTTGGGGAAGAGAGACGCAGGTGGGAAGGTCAGGTGTCCACAAACTTTTGGCCATATAGTGTGTGTAAGGAATAAAATAGCCAATGAATTAGTTACCACTCTGCATTTAATTATTCCGTTATACCACATCTAATGCAAACAATTTTGTATGCCTTTTTTTTTGTTGTTGTTGTTTATTGAAGCGTTTGCGAAACAATTTTCTGTGATCACTTGCATTATATAGTGGTTATGAACTGTCACTCCCTCACCAGCCTACCCCCCCTCACTTCCTCACTAAAATGCTGCTTGACGTGTTCCTGGGAATCCGCACAAGCATCAGTTCTGAAGATTTTCCCATATCTTAAAAGCTTACTTCCAGCTTTTTTGTGACCAATCAGATTTTGTGTCCATTCCCACATGTTGGCTTCATATCTAATGATGTGTACATCTGGTCCAGGAGCTATTTTTGGTTGTCTTCTTGCCAGATTAATTTTTACCATTCCAGAATCTTTATTCATACATAAATGTTCATTTTTGCTTTTAAACGTTTACGATGTTGTCGCAAAACGACAGGTTTCCAACTCTTGATCATTTTTGCGTTAAGGGTATTTATAGCTCTATAAATGTTTTTGCGTCATTTGGCACCTCACGTACATTCATGTTCTTCCATTACCACGAAGGCTGAAGTTCACATGCTCTGTTGACTGAACATAAGTATTTGTTTGTTTAGACTCGCCCATGCGTCCCATCAACTTCAAATGGCGTCATAAACCACTTGAAAATCATCTCGCCTTCACCCAGCTTAATAATTATTTGACCACCACAGCGTGCAGGAGTGTAGTTAATGTTCACCAGTTGTAGATTAGTAAAGGGGTTTTTACACCCGAGATTTATCTTTAGCGTTTTTCTCTTTCCTCCTTTAGAGAGAATTGGAAAGTCATCAATGGAAAGCATATGAACACCTGGTCAGACATAGGCAGCTTTCATCACAGAATGGTGACGTGTAATGATCATGAAGGTATTTTCATGATTGGCTTTGTGGGTTTGGTCATAGCGTAGTTTCGATTGTGAAACAGTTGGACTTTTGTCTGGGAATTTGATCAGTTTGGGGTTGAAGTCAGGGAATTTTGTTTGTAAATTTTTCCAAAAGTATTAATTAAAATGTGATATTATTGTTTGCATTGGATGTGGTATAACGGAGTAATTAAATGCAGAGTGGTAACTAACTCATTGGTTATTTTCATAGAACAGCTGTTTTATACCTTACTCACACTATATGGCCAAAAGTTTGTGGACACCTGACCTTCCCATCTGTGTCTCTCTTCCCCAAGCTGTTCCACAAAGTGTTTATATATGAAACCTGTGAAGCTCTGGTGAACTCCATGCCCAAGAGGGTTAAGGCAGTGCTGGAAAATAATGGTGGCCACACAAAATATTGACACTTTGGTCCCAATTTGGACATTTTCACTTAGGGGTGTACTCAGTTTGGTTCCCGGGGTTTTGTTGCCAGCGGTTTAAACATTAATGGCTGTGTGTTGAGTTATTTTGAGCGGACAGCAAATTTACACTGTTACACAAGCTGTACACTCACTACTTTACATTGTAGCAACGTGTCATTTCTTCAGTGTTGTCACATGAAAAGATATAATCAAATATTTACAAAAATGTGAGGGGTGTACTCACTTTTGAGCTACTGTGTATATATAATATGAATGAGCGCTAGATATATATGAGAGCGATATAATCAGTCTCTTTTTTACAGTGTACTCATTTGCTGAATCTGAGTGTTTTGTAAAGGAATTGCTTTTATTTCCATCGAAGAAATAGATTTTGTTTTATTAGCTCCATTTTGTTTGAGGTGTGAAGACGAGTCATGAGAGAGGCGTGTGTTCTTTTTAAGCAATGAAAACTAAGTCTTGCGCTGAAAATGTCTGTTAACCAGGAAGTTGATCTTACAGATTTAATTGGTTAAAATATTTAGTTTTTTTCTGCTCAGTACCCAGGCAATACATTTGTACCATTCTTCATACTTTAGGTCATGGAAATTCAAGATTTTGGTCAGGGAATTTTACATTTGACTTGGAGTGGCAACCCTGATATTTGAAAACGTCCAGCGGTAATGCTTGTTTGGAATCTCCATTACATATAGATTTTTATTTATTTATTTATTTATTTATTTATTTATTTATTTATTTATTTTAAATCAGACGTTCTTGATTTTCTTTATTGTAATGTTTCTTTTTGTGTTCAGGAAATGCTACATATTTTGCTATGGAAAATGTGTATAGTACATTGTGTGGGGTTGAAAAGATTGTTGTAGATTTCCACAAATTTATTAACAGATCTTAAATCGGTGGAACTGTAGACAGTAACATCAGATGTTCTAATGTGTATTGACAATATCTTCGCTTTCGAATAAACCTCCATATCTGGAGTAAGTTAGTTAAGTAAGGAATAAAACATAATGGAACATGCTATTATAAAACAATCAACAATGGGGATTTTTGTCACTAACGCATCCCATATTGTTTTCATCCTCTTGTACCACAGCAGATTTCCAATGTTTTCAGCTATTTATTAATTAGAGTGACCTGTTTCACAGGTCTGTGAAGCAAGTTAGTGACTGTTAAAACTCGCGTTGTAGTATAGCAGCAATGAACGGTTGTTCCGTCACCCGCCTGTTAAGAATATAAAACTGTTATGTCATTGTTAATGTCCTTATTACTAAATTCTAAAATGGTATAAATGAAAACCCTTCTATGAGCATGTGTCCCAACCTTTTACTTTTGCTAACATGTATATGTAATGCTTCAGTAACATATACGTAGCATAATTTGGCCATAATAATAGTAAATTCTGATTCCAGCCACCAATTTTAAGGTAGCTCACATTTTTTGAACCTTGTTCGAAATATATTTGCTTCCAGTGACCTTTTAATATGGCAACATTTCTTTACTGAACACTGACTACGTTTACATGGACAGCAGTAATCTAATTATTGACCTTACTCTGATTAAGATAATAATGTGATTAAGGTGTTTACATGAGTCGCTTTTAGAATACTCCTGTCATGTGCCCGTTTTACATGTTTTAGAACATAATTAGATTAAGAGCCCGCGTCATTACGTCACCGCGCCACGCCATCCGACGTCCCTCCAGAATTTCACGTATCGACATACAGTAGGTCTTCGTTATGGTACCGTATACAGTTTTGCGTGTTTTTATTTATTTTTTTTAACGAACGCTTTAAGTGCAGTTAATTATTTGTCATGCTATACATAGTTACCGTCTATATAGTAGCCGAGATACATGTATTTTTCCCCACTACAGGCCTGTAGTAGGAAAAAATGCGATTTGGGACACAGCCGAACTCTCTTGTTCGCCGTAAAACGTAAAACTGCCGTGTGTGATCGTGTCCTGTCGCAAAATGCGGTGAAAACTCTCACACGACGCTCATAATGTGATTAAGGTGTTTACATGTCACTACTACACGTCCATAATGCGACTAAAACAGGAGTACTCCACCTGTCTTAATTAAATTATTGCTTACTTCGATTATGACCTTAATTAGATTAAGGTAAGTAAAAATTGCTGTTTACATGCTAGTTTCTTAATTAGAGTATGGTTTTTCTTAATTAGAGTATGGTTTTTCTTAATTAGAGTATGGTTTTTCTTAATTAGAGTATGTTTTCCGTTCGCTGGAATAGAAATTTTATAATTCATTCAAGGTCATCATTTTCTCTGTGGGTTGTATTTTCAGATCCCTTCATCAAATCAACAACCTCTGCAGCTAAAAATAGTTTATCCCTGAAAATCCTGTCAATTTGGTCAAACATTTGTTTATCCGGTTCTTGTAATGCAATGTTGAGGTCTTTGAAGCAGTTAGTGTGAATTTGATTGTGTTGAATGACTATAGAACTTGCTAGACTGACCCTCTATTGCTCATGACATGACTGGACACTTCCCCAGTGTGACTTTGCACAAACGGTATTGTGAAAGTCTCTGGTACTGTACCGGATGGGTGAATACTGCCAAAAGATATTCCCTCAGTTCGTGTTTTGGTGGTGATGGAGAGCGCTGTCTAATGTAACATCTGCAGAATCTCCCACAGGTGTTCAACTTGGTTTAGATCAGGTGACTATCAAAGCCATAGCGTATGACTTACATCATTTTCATCCTCTTCAGTTCAGTGAGACCCTGTGCCTTGTGGATGGGAGCAGGGTCATCCTGGAATAGACCACTCCCATCAGGCTAGAAAGGTTTCATTATCGGATAAAAGCGATCAGGCAGAGGAACTTTGGGCACTACAGGACCTTGACCATGCCAGCAACAATAAATGCCCTCCTCTGCATTTCATCATTGAACCTCTCACTACAGGGGTGCAGTTATTCCATTGTCCTGTAGTATGTCACACATGCACTCGCAAACTTGTCAAGAATATGATGAAGGTTGAAGATCACCCCCCCCCCCCCCCCCCCCCCACATATCTGTGTGTATATATATATATATATATATATATATATATATATATATATATATATATATATATATATATATATATATATATATATATATATATACTCTTGCTCTCCATCTTGATAGATAGATATGAGCGAGAGAGACAAATATGGTCTTTGAATGCTTGCTTTCAAATGTGACTCTCGAGTTTATTTACTCGTGACTTTCCTACAGCTCTACATGCAGACAACATTTTATTCACTGTTCATATTGCGACATGAGACAGCTGAGCAGTCTTTGTCATGAGCTCCATGCGCAATAACGAACAGCGTGTCTCTGCTCGTTGAGTCACTTGGATCTTTTCCTCTTGCCGTTTTGATCAGGTCGACTGGTCCCGCTGGGCATTTTGACACATGCCACAAAACATGGTAGGATGCATATTGTATCATGCAGTACACTTCATTATGTGTCTCCACTCAGTTAATTAAGTTTTTTTTTTTTTTTTTCCCCCCCTCTCCTTTAACTTGTCAACCATCTGTAGTTTTCTTCAAGCAATTTTACTGTGTGTCCACAAGTTTGCCAAGCTGCTTCTTTTGCCATGTTTTGACTGAGACATCAGCTGGGTTAAACGTTTGTGAACATTTTCTCTTTATGCCCTCACTAAACACTTTCTTAAGAACACTGTGCGAATACAAGGTCGAGCCTCACTTTGCTCTCAAAACAGCCTCAATTGTGCATGGCATGAATTCCACAAGATGCTGGAAACATTCCTTTGAGATTCTGGTCCATGTTGACATGATTGCGTTGCTCAATTCCTGCAGATGTTTCAGGTGGACTGTCATGCTGCGAATCCCCCGTTCTAGCACATCCCAAAGGTGTTCTATTGGATTCAGATCCGGTGACTGGGAAGGCCACTGAAGAACACTGATCTCATTGTCATGTTCCATGAAACCAGTTTGAGATGGCTTTTTCTTTGTGATATGGTGCATTACCATGCTGGAAGTAACTGTTAGATGGATAAAGTGTGGCCATGAAGGGATGCACATGGTCAGCAACAGTACTCAAATAGTCCGTGGCATTCAAGTGATGATTTGGTATTAACAGGCCTAAAGTGTGCCAAGAATTTACACCTCCACCAGCCTGCAAGTTGTTGCTATGGATTCATGATGTTGGCAACACATTCTCTCCCTACCATTTGTGTGTCTCAGCTGAAATGGAGATTAATCAGGCCAGACTACATTTTTCCATCTTCAGCTGTCCAGTTGTAGTGAGCCTATACACACTGCAGCCTCACCTTTCTGTCTTGACATCTGATGTACATTCTGAGATGCTTTTCTGCTCACCACAATGGTACAGAGTGTTTATCTGAGATATTGTAAGCTTTTTCGGCTTGAACCAGTCTGACTACTCTGTTGACCACTCTCATCAACAAGGTGTTTCCAACAGCTGAACTGGACGTTTGTTTACTCAGCATAGTGCAATAAAGAAAAAAAGTTCTGTGTGAAAATCCCAGATCAGCAGTTTAGAAATACTCAAACCAGACCCCCCACCCCCCCCCCCCCCCCCCCCCCCCCATATTCTCGTGGTTAACGTGAACGTTACCGGAAGCTGCTGGCCCTGTATCTGCATGTTTTATGCATTGCAGTGCTGCCACTCGATTGGCTGATTTTAGATAATTCCATGAATGGGTAGGTGTACACACATTCCTAAAAAAGTACTTATACAAAACAAGCTGATATTTAAATGTTGGGTTGCTTGATTTAAAAAAAAAAAAAAAAAAACAAAACCCAGCTAGTTATGTTAACATAATTGAACACCATTGTTGGTTGACGTCTGGTATGTTTTCTTAATTCAGACCTAGTTAAAATGTAAAAGATTAACTTTCCTTCATGGATTGTTATGAGTTTCTTATTCAGTCTTATCTTTTAATAGTAGTTTGAATTGCTACACGTCTACCACATATTAGGCGTGTCTGTTTAAATTACATGCAGTTCCAGTGATAATTTTTTTTTTTTTTTAAAAACATTTTTGGTTAAACAAGCAATGGGCTTATGTCCATACATATATATTTTCTGTACCGCTTAACCTACACAGGTTCATGGGCAGCTTGGGGTCTATCCCAATGGTCTCTGTGCACAAGGCGGGGACACCCTGGACAGGGTTACAATCCATCGCAGGGCACAATAGCATACATTCACATACCCAAGGCATATTAACATACTTAATTTGGGGGGTAGTTTGTGGCTTTTTACACTTTTACCTGCACGTATAGGCAACCATGTCTTTTTGTTGTTGTTTCCTAATTTTAAACGGCACTTGTTCACATGTGTAGGTCAACTGGAATGTTTACTTCTGGTTTTGATGCAACATAATGACTTGGGAAGTCATTGTTCCCATTTGCCCTGATATGTGATGCTCACATGCTTCTGTGGTGAACATAATTTGGTCACACTCATTCAGGTACACTTATTGTATAGGTTAATACAAGTCTCCCTTTATCTTCATCTTGATTGTTTGGACTGTTCTTAATAGAGTAGTGCTTAAAACCCCTGTACTGAGTAATATTAATGTAGTGATGCTAAATACCAGCATAAACCGATTTCTTTACCAAATTGATGTGTATCCATGCTAAAAGGTTGTTGTCTGATAAAATGAACTGCACCCGGACATAATCTATGGGTGTTGTACTTGGCTCTAGTTTTTAATAATAAAAACATCCTGGAACATCATGCCAATCCCAGTGGCAAATATTCGAATTGCCTTTCATTCACGTTTATTCAGTACATACTGACTCACCGTGCTGGGAAAATCCGCTAAGAATGCAAAACGATAAAAAAGTCATCTAACACCCTTAAAGAAAGCACAATGAAAACTGAATCAATCTTAGGAATTTCTTACTTCATAGTCGGTTATTGATTAACATATAACTAGGGATCACATCTTTGAATAGTGCATGTGATGCTTTGCATGAGGTCAGTTTATGGCCCATTATAGTTATTGCTGAACATTCCTGCACATCTCATTTGCAATGCAGAATATTGTCGAGGTGCCTCAGCAGTCCTTAAAATGAAAATCTACCTAAACATGGTGCCTCCGAATCCTTTCAGGAATATCATAACATGAATGGGACCAGAATATCGTAATTTAATAAAAGCAGTTTTATTTTATTGTATTATTATTTTTTTTTAAGTGAGCCCGGACGTTGTACTCTGGAACTTGTCAAAAGCCAAGTCAAGTCAAGTCAGGTGGTTTTGTTGTCATTTCAACCATATACAGCTGGTACAGTACATAGTGGTCAATAAAAAATTCCAATATAGGGATGTATGTTGCATCCACAGAGATTTTATAATATTGTTGTGTTACATGAACACTTGCAGGCTAAAATCTCTGGGCCAGTGTCATTTTTGTGCTTCATACCATGGGAAAAGCCAAGCAACTTAGCCAAGACCTCAGGAAAAAAACCAAAAACTGTGGACTCCCACAAGTCTGGTTTCTCCAAGCAGTTATTTCTATTTTTGTACTTGTATGCAAATCTAAAAATCTTGGGAGTACACAGACACTGCATTGTTCAGGAAACTGGCACAGATGGACTCCCAGGGATGAACTTAATTTGATCCGAAAGGTTCACCAACAACCTAAGCCAGCGACAAAGGAATTGGTAATGGTGTTTGAGGCATCAAGTACCAATACACTATTAAATTTGCAGATGATCACCAGCCTTATCTTCAGTGCTACAGGTGGAGAGAAGAAAATTGTGAGGCTGTTAATCTGAAGAACACTGTCCCGATTGTGAAGCATGGGAGTGGCAGGATCATTTTATGGGGATGTTTTGCTGGGAAAGTGACTGGTGCACTTCAGAAAATCTTCCATGAGGAAGAAAGATTAACAAACTTTGCTAATCTTAAAATGGAACCAAAAAAAAAAGGAAGTACTACGGAAATTCTCACATGTAGGTGAGATATTCGCTGCTTTACAGCTGTTTTTGTGGAACACATACTACATGGGTAATCTGAATATAGGAACGCACCCCAGTTTCCGCCTCGAAGGTGACCGTCACTAAGAAATGAAATGGTCAGTAAGAAGTGTAGGAGGTCAGAAAAGATTGTATTTGAGAGAGTTTTTGTTTTTTTGCTTACCAGAAAGCTAGCTTTTCATTAGAGATCCAATAACTAGGATTGTTATCAGAGTGATACCAGAAGGAAATAGTGGATCGAATAACAAAGAAAAGAAAAAAGCCTGTAACAAATATAGCCTGAAATATCTGAGCATTGCTTGTAGCGGAACAATGTGAAGCAGGTTCAAATAAATCACACGATAAGAGCTGTAGCCAAGTGGCCTAACATTAACATACACTATATGGATAAAGGTTTCTGGACACCTGACCAACACATCTGTATGTGCTTTTTGAACATCCGGTTCCAGATTTAGTCGCCTTTTGCTGTCATCATAACCTCCACGCTCTTCTGGGAAGGCTTTTCGATAGATTTTGGAGTGTGGCTGTGGGGATTTTATTCACTCAGCCACAAGAGCATCAGTGAGGTCAGGGATACAATCTCAAAGGTGTTCAGTGGGGTTGAGGTCAGGGCTTTGTGCAGGATACTTCAGTTCTTGCACTCCAACCTTGGGGAACCATGTTTTCATGAGTTCTCTTTGCACACGGGCATTGTCATGCTGGATGTTTGGATCTCTTAGTTTCTGCGAAGGGGAAATTGTAATGCTATAGCATACAAAGACAATTGTGTGCTTGCAACAGTTTGAGGAAGAACCACATGGATGTGATGGTCATAGCATATTGTTCGCTGAGTATTGTTTTCATATCACATAGTTGTGCTAACGAGTGCTATTCGGAGCCAAGGCAGATTTGAACAACTTACTCTCTGAGTCAATCTGATCTATAACTCTCAACTCGCCACATGGCTCATCATTTACTAAAGGCTTCTTTGGATAATCCAAGTTTTTTTCCAAAGTTTGCTGGGATTGCAGAGCACGGTTGTGTAATATTCTTATAACATCAGTAAAGCACATTCTCCAAACGAAAGTCTACTTTTTTTTATTTTATCCAAAGTAAAAATTAGCGAAATCCATTCTAAGCCTAGAGCGATGGTGTGTAATTCTATATGCTTTATGTAATGTTTTATTTTATTACATTTTATTAACTTCCTTTGCTAGGAGTTTTCCAAAAATGTTTTGTTTTGTTTGTTTTCAAAATTCAAACTGATTGAGGAAAACAAAACAAAACAAAACAAAAAAAAAACTCATTGCTTTGCTCAAAGGCTTAACAGTTGTTTTCGGGTACAAATGAGATTTGACCCCACGACGTTCCTGTCAAACTGCTAAAAATGAATCACTGACCTACTACTTCCCAATGAGCTAAACTGATGTAGCATTTTCTCAAACCTTAAAACCACAGACTAGTTACTAAGTACGCTCCATTCCAAGGGTCTAAATGGTAAATGGTCTGCACTTATATAGCGCTTTTATCCAAAGTACTTTACACTGTGTCTCATTCATCCATTCACACACACACACTCACACCAATGGGAGCAGAGCTGCCATGCAAGGCGCTAACTTGACATCAGGAGCAACACGGGGTTCAGTGTCTTGCCCAAGGACACTTCAGCATGTGGAGTCACGTGGGCCGGGAATCGAACTGCCAACCCTATGATAAGTGGAGAACCCGCTCTACCACCTGATCCACAGCCGCCCCATTCCAAAGGCCTGCTCTATTGAAGACTGTCCATCACATTCCTGCCAGACTCGCATTGCACCTGACCTTTTATCTTGGACCCACAAAATGATGAAATTTTCAGCGCTGGCCAAGCTTTTTCATAAAGTAATGTACTTTCTGGAATTCATGATTGTGTTATTACTGTTATGCAATGAAAGTGGACTCTCAGCTCTTGAGTCATTGCAAAAGGGAACTGAATGGCTCCTCCTACCTCAGCTTGAATTCGGCCATAACCTCAATACCGTGTCAGTCCCTGAGCAGAGTCTGTAAGCCGGAGCTGCTTTACATACTTTTGCAGATATGGAATAACTCGTATGGCATAACAACCCTCTACTATTTGCATCTAGCGAGCCGCTAATTACCACCGGTACGGTTCAGCGGACACGGGTGTAGCCTCAGGGCAGTGGCAGTCTGAATGCCAGTTTGTACTGCTTATGGAACATATGCTAGTATGTGAATGGAGTGTAGAAAGGCTTAGCTTTATCAGATGTGAACAGAACCAAACAAGAGTGTAGTATCAAATGCATGGCGTGCCTGGAATAGCAGTATGTCTTTGATGTCTTCCTGATCAGTGATATTTATTAACGTATTGAGCATGCTATACATTCTGTAAAAGATAAAAAGTGAAGCTGGTGTTAAAAAAAATGAACATGGAATCAGATTCAGCAAGGTAAAACAAGCACAGATTCAAATGTGGCACTAGAAACCCAACATGGAACTAGACCAGGTACTGCTAAACAAACCCAATAAGGAATCGGATCCAGCACTACATGAACATGCAATCAGATCACTGCAAAACACAGACCGTCTCAGCTCTAGTGCTAAAAAACCAACATGGAATCCGATCTGGAGCTATCAGACAACTGTTTCAGACTCGGCACTACAAAGAGATCACAGAATCAAATCCAATGCTACGACATGAACAGGAAATCAGACCAAACGGATATGGAGCCAGATCTGGGGCTTCAAAACGAACACCGAATCAGATTCATTGGTACAAAATGACACACAGATTCATATCCACACTACAAAATAAACACAGAATCAGATCTGGTACTACAACGACGAACTCTGATTCAGATCCAGACAAACAAAGATAGAATCAGATCGTGTGCTACAATCTTAAAAGGGGTTCCTCAAGGGTTCTTTCCTAAACGTATTCTTTATGCAATCCTCTCTGAAAAAGAAACATTCTGATGTATTTGGAAGAACAAACCAAAGAAGCCTTTATGCCAGTGGTCACCAACACTTCCTGGATATCGACTTTCCTGAAGACTTTAGCTCCAACCATAATCATGCCCACTTAGCCATCTATTCATTACTTTAAGAAGTTCTTGATCATCTAAAACAGGCAGGAAGGTAAATCTCAAGGAAGAGGGTTGGTGACGACTGCTTTAGGTTGTAGAGGACTACCCACCGCTCGCAACATGAAGGTGGACCAAATCTTAAAAGTGCAGAAGCTGGAGGAGAAGGAAGAGGGACGGTTGGATGGATGGTTTATCCCTGGTGTGACGCTATATTTATTTAAGATAATGGACTTCGTGTTCATGTTGTTTGCTAGGCTAGTTTGTGTGGATGTGAGTGTAAACCAACCAATGGAAACCAATGTACCTTTGGGAATTTTTGCCTCACTTGATGTGTTCATTTTCCCACCCTGACAGTTTTGATATAGATATACTCAGGCACAAGCAATTGTCCATCATATGTCCGTGAGCTCAGCATTTCTGCCGGATGATGGGTGGATTTGAGGGCAGGTGAAAAATTAAAACAGATATGCATGATAACTAAAATGAGATTTAAAAGCAGGCAAAAGTATTTGGTCTTTTAGGTGATCAATCAGACCAGCCACGTGAACCAACAAGGTTAAAAGGTCCATTTCTTTCCTATCTAGTATTTATCTAATAGAAGAATTCATAATTCCTGATAAATGAGTGCTCAAAGAAAAGCATTCCAGTCATGAGAAACTCATGGGTTCACAATTGTAACCCGAAATCTCACAGACACCAAACATCTTAAGCAATGAGTCCAACTCTCTGAACATGATCTACTCATGTTTACTGTCCTCTTATCAGTCATGTTGAAACAAGAGGCTTGTTTTGCCCAGCCGTCCTTGGAAATCCACACATTTCTCCCCGGCGATATGGAAGAATAAAAGGGCTTAGAGCGGTTGGCTGATACAATGAGGAACTTTCTGGAATGCAAACCATTTCATACAGAAATGAGGTCCGAACTGCTGAAGTGAACCTTGACAATATGAACAACTTTGCACCATCTTGCACTTGTTGCTAAACCAGGCACAGGCAGTCTTATCCAGTCTGATTAGTTCTATCAGTTGTTTGGAGACTGACACATTCTGATTGATTGTACAGGTGACATTGGGTGTGACCGAAAATCTGCAGCCCTGCCAGGCTTTTGAGGATAAGATCGTCTAATTCCAAGTTCTGCATCAACAACTCAGAGATCATGTGTGTACTTGCTACATCACTGTAGATCCAATTGCCATAAAAACAAGCATGCCATTTTTTTTTAAATATGGTGCTTGTTTTTATGTTTTTCAAGTCACTGTTATTTAAACAGAAAAAGAAATGATAGATTGATGAATGATAGATAGAAAAGGCTAATGCTGCCATATATATATATATATATATATATATATATATATATATATATATATATATATATATATATATATATATATATATATATATATATATATATATATATATTAGCAGGTAAAATTATTAACATATTTTATATTTAAAAAACAAACAAACTTGGGCATGCTTTTGTAGTAAATCAACTAATGAAGTTAGTTGATTTGATTAGTTGATATGGCACAACACAAAGCAGTGTTACTGGGACCACTTCGAAGTTGATAAATTACCAATAACAGCATGTCCCAAAGTAGCCGGAATGAATGTCAGATCTGCTGTTAGAATATTAATCAACACCTTCTGACCAATCAGGTTTGAGAATTCAACAGTGCTAAGCTAAAAGTTTTTATTTATTTATTTTTAGCACAGACCTCCTGATCTCAAAGTAACATGATCAAATTAAGTTTGATCATGAGGCAAGTTTCTTCTGGGTTTCTCAAAACGTCACATAAATTCACCTCCCGTCATTACTGGAAACCTACAGCGAAGACGATGCATCTCTATTGTGTCGAATGGGCTTTTGATCACCAGCCGCTGACGCTGTTGGAAGCGATGTCGTGGGACAGATCACGTTACTGATCACGTTTCCAAAAGATTGGAAAGCATTTACTTAGGATAGGCCCACTCCATGCAAATAAGCACACTGTTTAATATTTCTACTGACTTTTACTAGCATTCATAAGCTATCCGCTGTTAACTATAGTAAGGGTTAAAGCTTTAAAGCCAAAATTTGTCATTTTAGAGGTGAGTTGTTTTAAGCATAGTTATTCTTGAAAACAAGTTAAAAAAAGCTTCTAATTTAAAAAAAAACAAACAAACAAACAAAAAAAACTCAACAGCCAATATGTCTTAAATTTTGTAATATATCCCAACAGCCAATGTTTTAATAATAATAATGAGTTGTTATTGGTCACATATACAGTACAGCACAGTGAAATTGTTTTCTTCACATACCCCAGCCTGTCTGGAAGCTGGGGTCAAAGCACAGGGTTAGCCATGATACAGCACCCCTGGAGCAGAGAGGGTTAAGGGCCTTGCTCAAGGGCCCAACAGTGGCAGCTTGGCAGTGCTGGGGCTTGAACCCCCGACCTTCCGACCAGTAACCCAGAGCCTCATCCGCTAAGCCACCACTGCCCCCATATTCCCAAACATTTAGGGACCCATAGAAAAGTTATAGCATTGATTATGAATACCTAACATTTGTGTGTGTGTGTGTGTGTGTGTGTGCGTGTGTGTGTACTATAGTTATATACTGAAGTTAGTTGTGTGTTGGGGTCAGAAAGTCTCCGAAACTACAATGAAAACTAAATGAAAACCTGACTGCGTCTGCCAGAAAACTTAAAATGGGCCGTGGTTGGATCTTCCAGCAGGACAATGATCTCATCAGGTATTATAGAAGACTCAGAGCTGTTATCTTAGCAAAGGGAGGTGGCACAAAGTATTGACTAAAAGCGTGCCAATAATTGCAGCACACCTATATTTAACAAAGTTATGTTTAGATAAACCTGTGTTGTGTTTGCAATTGTTTGATATTCAATTTTTTGAGCAGAGTATTTTTGTAAACGTTTTTTAAACAAAGGATCAAAAGGTTAAACAATAAAGACAATTCTTCACAGCCTCTGCTATTATTTACCAAGGGTGCCAATATTAGTATAGGGCACTGTATGAGAGGAGTATTAATAAGACAGGTTCTACCTGCACTCCTCAAGCAGGTCCTAATCTCTGGCATCAAGTCTTGAAGACCTGATTCTAATGTAAGTTTATGGTGTGATAAAAACATACTTCCTTTTTTCCATGTGACTGATCTGTTTTCTGTTCATTTAAATTGTGATAATGTGTGTATATATAATGTGTGTGTGTGTGTGTGTGTATGTATATATGTGTATATATATATATATATATATATATATATATATATATATATATATATACATACACATATATTGTACAGACATATATATGTATGTACAGTATATATATATATATATATATATATATATATATATATATATATATATATATATATATATATATATATATATATGTATGTATGTATATATGTGTGTGTGTGTGTGTGTGTATATATATGTATATATATAGCAAGGACCCTGAAGATATATATATATATATATATATTTATATATATATATATATATATATATATATATATATATATATATATATATATATATATATATATATATATATATATATATATATATATATATATATATATATTTATATATATATATATCTTCAGGGTCCTTGCTGTTAAATCTTATAATTAAAAAGTATATTCATTTCCAGTAGCAACATGTCCTCTATGTTTTTTTCCTCTTCTACCCCAGAAGTTTAAAGGTACAGCTTTACGGCTGACTTCTAGAAAATGCTGACACCGGAGACGCCTTCTAATAATGCTAAACTTCTAATAATGCTAAACAAATAGCTCCCTATAGAAACCATCACCTTATCAACAATTACAGATTTATAAAATCCATTTATGCGGAGCGTCCACAATATACGTCCCTGTGTAAGTCATCGATATAGAAACAATAATGTATTAGAAGACATACATTAATATAAACCTGTCAGAGCTACTTTTCTAGAAAATGAATAAAAAAACCTTAGAATTAATCAGATTTATGACTTCAGTAGTGGTGTGGTATGAGCAACAACTCATCAGAACATGTCAAAATGTGTGTGACCGTGTGACTTAATCATGCCATTAAATAACTTCTTTTATACACCGACCGAAACTTGAGCACTTGATTAACGGGTTTATTGCTATGAAAGTGACTGACTTTGCAGTTTTTAGAGCTGGGCAGGTGGGAACTTGCTGAGTTTGAGCTCAAGTCTATTTACTGCAGCCTCTTCAACTTTACGTTAGGCTGTAATTATTCTGCAATTAGGCTAAAAGATTAAATCAGTAGTTTTATCCTATGCTGGGAAATTTGAAGGCCCAGACCAGAAATATAATACATATGGTAGCAGTAGTGTACTGGAAGCCATGCGACACTGCCTTTCCCATGAGTATGAGCAGCACACAAGAGCTTTGTAAAGGGTGGATATGACACAAACGAGTAGGAGAATGGACTGCGCACTGGCTGGCTCATTAAATGGAATCGATACAAGACGTTTTCAAATTAGAAGATGCCGTTATTTGTCACATATACTTCACAGCACAGGGAAATTCTTCATTTTTTCCACATACAGTGTCCCAGCTTATTTAGAAGTTAGAGTCGCAGTACAGGGTCAGCCATGACACTCATTGAAAAGCAGTCAGTTAGCAGTTAGCATGCTATCATTTACATCAGTTCTTTGTTTTTATTTATTGTAAGAAACACTGTCATTCTTGACTGAATGCTAGCTACCAGCAGAAATGACCAAACTAATCTATGAGCCTTGTACTTTACTTTCCTTGTGTACTTTTTTGGCAGGTGTTTCCAAAGGGCTGGAAAATATTATCTAGCTGCATACACAAAAGAGTCGAGATGATTTGTTTCAATGTTTTCAACAATGCTAATTAATTTTAGGAACAGAAATCCAGAGGCACACAGGGGGTTGTTTACTTGTCTGGATGGAATTTCCATGTGGATTACGTGTGAGAGGGAGGAGACGGAGGCAGACAGTGTTGACACCATGGCACAGTGACTGGTTGAAAAGAATCCTGTGTCTGGATAAACAGAAAGAATTTTATCTAGGAACATGCCCAACGTGAAGAAACCACCTTCTACAAAGGTGGTTTATAAACAAATGACCAAACACCACAGGCGAAACTGGGAATGTCAACTCCTTGCTGTTTTTACACTTCACCTGACTGAACTCCTTTTGTACACATCATTCAGGCATCCGTATGTACTCTGGACATGAGATGTTTGTTTATTTAATAATAAAAAAAAAAACAAACCTACACAGTATTTCCATCACCTCAAATGTAGTCCACGAGACATTGTTTAATGTGGCACATTTCCTTCCTTAGACCTATGAGGCTAATGTAGCTAACAAACAGTGGAACTATGTGGCACTGAAAATCAAAATGGCCGCCGCACAACATTAAGCTTTTTTTTTTTTTTCCCCAGAGTTAACTGAAATCATACAGTAAGCTTAATTTCCTCAATCAAATCATCAGGGCTGTGTGATATCCCTGAAGAAAATTATGATGTATATTACAAATAATTAGCAACTCTAGGCAAAGCAGATTTTTATGTGAGATTGACCCGCCATTACGTGTTAGCCTTATCCATTAGCATTGTAGCACCAGTGCAAAACGAAAGAATCAAAACATCAGACACTGATCATACATCAGATTATTGACTACATGTTCTGTTTATGTAAAAGTATGAATTGTAGATTACATTTTTTCTCCCAACCGGAGGTGTTTTTAGTTCTTATGATAGGTCTGTCATTGTTTATTGGTGCCCATGGATTTGGGTTGAACATTTGAAAAAAAATACTGAACATTTCTATGTACTGTACTATGGAAGGGATCTTTATATAGATAAGACCACTGACATGTTAATAATTCAAAATTTATTCACTACATACACAACCATACACAGTATGTGTTCAGTGAAACGCTTTTTTTGACTGTCTGTGACATAAGGATTGATTTTACATTAACCAGAATTTGCTTCTATACAGGCAGGAAAGGAAAACCATAGAAATAGGATGTAAGTGAGACAAAGATCGGAGGCTGAAACAGTACGACTGTATTTTGAATAAGGTGCAGATGTGTGCAGTTGTTTGTGCAATATATGCAGTGCAAAATCAGGTTGAGGTTGCACTGCTGATTGTTGTGCATGGTTGTGTGTTGTGCAAACAAGTGCAGGCTCTAATCCCATTTGTTGTCCTGGTTGAGGGCCAGAATGGCCTGTGGGAAGAAGGTCCTCCTCATTCTCTGTGCTGGCCTTCAGGGAGTGGAAGCGCTTTCCTGACTTCCACAGAGAGAAGAGGCCATTGTTCTGATGGCTGATGTTCGTCACTATCTTCCTGGCTTTAGTGCAGCATTGCTTGCTGTAGATAGACTGCAGGTCAGGGAGCTCAGTGCGAATGATTCGCTCAGCTGATTGCACTACTTTACCACCCTATCCTTGGTCAAGACGCTGACAGGCCTTCTTCACCAGAGCATTGAGGGGACAGGATCATGACAGGTCCTGCGTGATGTGAACCCCAAGGTATCAGAAACTGTCCACTCTCTCCACTAGAGCCCTGTTGATTTCAAGGGAGTGGTAGCTCCTCTCCTGCTTTGTGCTGAAGTCCACTATCAACTCCTTTGTCTTGCTGACATTCAGGAGGAGGTTGTTCTCCTGGCACCAGTTCTCCCAGTTTTTATCTCCTCCATGTAGGCCTCATTATTATCAGAGATCAGCCTCACCACAACAGCGTCATCAGCAAACTTGACAGTGGTGGTAGAGTTGGGATTGGCCACAGTCCTAAGTGTACAATGAATACAGCGGGGGCTCAGGACACAACCCTGGAGGGCTCCAGTGCTGAGGGGGGGTAGTTAATCACAACTGAGGTCAACAACTGAGGTCAGGGTTACTGGGCGATAGTCATTGAAGCAGGCAAGCTGGGGTTTCTTTGGGATAGGAACAATAATGGACTGTTTAAAGCATGTGGGGATTGCTGACTGTTCCAGGGAGAGGTTGAATACCTCAGTGAATACAGGTGCTAGCTGATCAGGCTCTAAGGACCTGACCTGAGATATTGTCTCGTCCTGCTGCCTTCCTGGTGTTCCCTCTCTTCAAAGCCTTCCTCACGTCATGCTCTGAGATGAGGAAAAATAAAAAGTGACTGGCAGAGGAGCGTCCACGTTCACCATTCTGAAGGATGGAGTTTTATAGCCTGTGTTTGTTCTCAGTCCCTGCCAGAAGCTGCCAGAGCCACCCTGTCGGAACTGTGACTCTGCGACTCTTGTCGTCATCCATGTTCCAGGTCACAAGCCACACCTTTATAGGCAGTGGTGTGAGATCTCCCATGGCCTCTGGTTAGGAACGTTCTAATGATGGTTTTGTGGACTATATTTTCATCCACCGTTTCCCTGATAAATCTCACAAACATTTCTGTAAACACACTAATGTCAACAGAGCTGTTCCTGAACACGTCCCAGTCTAATCACTAAATCTACATACAGTGCTATGAAACAGTATTTTCTTGACTTCTTCTTTTTTGTGTATATATCTTAGTAAATTGTTTCAGAAATATTCTATTCAATTCAATTCAGTTTTATTTGTATAACGCTTTTTACAATGGAGATTGCCTCAAAACAGCTTTACAGAAACATGTAAACACAGGATACAGATATTAAGTGTGTGAATTTTCCCTATTGAGCAAGTCGGTGGTAACGGTGGCGAGGAAAAACTCCCTCAGATGATATGAGGGAGAAACCTTGAGAGGAACCAGACTCAGAAGGGAACCCATCGTCATCTGGGTAACAACGGATAGTGTGAAAGTAAAGGAAGGTTCAGTATGGATTTAATATGAAGTCTGTTTGTTGAACTAGTCCACTGTTCACTAAAGGAGACCTGAGTGCAAAACTGCATGTGGTAATTGCAGTCGAAAGGCCATCGCAGCAACTGTAGTCCCAGCAGCACAGTGAGAATGTCCATGTGGAATTGAGGTCCAAAACTATTTCATGGTACTTCAAGCGGTACCATCCTAATCAATCTCCAGGCTGTAGCCTCCAGTTGATGAGAGCTCCATCCAGAGATAGATCAGGCAAGTCCGGAGTGCAGAAAAGATCAGGATCACTGGCATCTCCATAAAATCATGTGTGTCTCGACAGAAGGAGCGAGGGAGCGGAAGGTAAAGAGAGGGAGAGATTGTTAGATAAGACGGTGTACTTTGCATAAAAGAAAGTCTACTCATGATAAGTTTGAGTAAGCCTTTTCAGCCTAGACTTAAACACTGAGACTGTGTCTGAGTCCCGAACACTAATCGGAAGACTGTTCCATAACTGTGGGGCTCTATAAGAGAAATCTCTCCCTTCACTATTCGAGGTACCGACGAATAGCCTGCATATTTTGATCTAAGTAGGCGTGGCGGATCATAGAAAACCAAAAGTTCGCTTAGGTACTGTGGCGCGAGACCGTTTAGTGCTTTATAGGTCGATAGTAGTATTTTATATTCAGTACGAAATTTCACTGGGAGCCAGTGCAGTGTGGATAAGATCGGGGTGATGTGGTCATACTTTCTGGTTCTAGTTAGGACTCTAGCAGCTGCATTCTGGACTAACTGGAACATCCAGACATCCAGGCATTACAATAATCCAACCTAGAGGTGAAAAAGCATGAACTAATTTTTCTGCATTATGTAGTGACATCATATTTCTTATCATAGCAATATTTCTGAGATGAAAGAAGGCTATCCTAGTAATATTATCTACATAAGTGTCAAATAAAAAACTGGAGACAATAATCACACCAAGGTCTTTTACTGCTGCACATGATGAAATGGAAAGTCCATCCAGAGTTACTGTTAGCTTACTTCTAGCTACACGTGGTCCTAGTACAAATACTTCTGTCTTATCAGAATTAAGTGAGAGGAAGTTAATAAGCATCCAACGTCTATGTCTTTTACACAATCCTCAACTTTATTAAGCTGCTGTCTGTTGTCTGGCTTCGCTGAAACATACAGTTGTGTATCATCAGCATAACAGTGGAAGATAATTCCATGTTTACGAATAATTTGACCTAGAAATATCATATATATAAAGTAAAAAGCAGTGGGCCTAAAACAGAACCTTGTGGAACTCCAAATTTAACCTCGGTATGCGTGGAGAAGTCTCCATTTACATCTACGAACTGATAACGATCAGTCAAATAAGACCTGAGCCAGGAGAGGACCGTTCCCTTAACGCCAACAACGTTTTCTAGTCTATCAAGGAGAATAGAATGATCTCTACATAGGAGATCATGGGAGTAAGTCTTAGTTCTAGAAGTAAGTGAAAGACTGAACTCCAGTTATCAGAAGCGTTTGGTTTCAGTTATTGCTGCTAAAGGTGGCACAACCAGATTTTAAGTTTAAGGGGGCAATTAGTTTTTCATATGGGTTCTGTTTGAACCTTTTCTGAAAGGGAAGCACTGTTGTAGGGTAAGAAAGAAAGATATTTTATATCATTGTGAGTGTAGGAGTGGTACTGTGATGAAGGTTACCACTGAATAAAAATTGTGCAGATAATAATGAACTTTCCAATAGTTCTTTATTTTATAATTAACCGGAAATTTATCAGAGAGTGTATTCATACTAGTAAGACTCACTCACCCTGCTTTATCCTGGTCAGGGTGGAGCCAGAGACTTTTCTCGGAACACTGGGCGTGAGTTGGGAATACACCGGGATGACATACACGTACACATTCACACAGTTTCACACCTAGGGGCAATTTATCTAACCTAATCCACCTACTGCGTGTTTGTTGGGAGGTGGCAGGAAACCGAAGACGAAACACTCAAGGACACGGGCAGAACATTTGAAACCACACACAGTAACCAGAGCTCAAGATTGAACCGGGGACCCTGGAGCTGCGAGGTGGCATTGCTACCCAGTGTGCCACCACACTGTAAAACCAGATAAGTTCATTTAACTCAAAAAATTTGAAGAAACTAATTACCTCAAAATTTTTATGTTGATAAATCAATTTCTTTAAGCCAAATGCACTTAAATATAATACGAATTTACTTTAAATTACAAAGTTTGAGTTACAATTTTGTTTTATTTAAGTGTATTTGGCTTAAAGAAATTGATTTATCAACTTAAAAATTTTGAGGTAATTAGTTTCGTCAAATTTTTTGAGTTAAATGAACTTATCCGGTTTTACAGTGCATATAAGAAGCTAATTAGTCAAATAAGTAAAGTTGGGCTTTAATAAATTAAGCTTAGAACACAAAAAATATGCATTTAAAAGGGAAAAGAAGTAACTCCGGGGCGCACAGTGGCTTAGTGGTTAGCACGTTCGCATCACACCTCCAGGGTCTGGGGTTCAATTCCCACCGTAGCCCTGTGTGTGCAGAGTTTTCATGTTCTCCCTGTGCTGTGGGGGTTTCCTCCCCCAGTCCAAAGACATGCATGGTAGGCTGATTGGCATGTCAAAGTGTCTGTAGTGTATGAATGGGTGTGTGAGTGTGTATGTGATTGTGCCCTGTGATAGATTGGCACCCTTTCCAGGGTGTACCCTGCCTTGTGCCCGATGCTCCCTGGGATTGGACCAGGTTTGCTGTGACCCTGAATAAAGGATAAGTGGTATAGAAGATGGATGGATGGTTGGAAGAAGTAACTCTTATGACATATAAACCAGAAGTGAGTGACTTCCAATTGGGACACTTCTTCAATCTTTCTTCGAAATACACATTCTCCATTCACTTAACAGTAGGCCTTTTATTATTATTATTATATTATTATTATTATTATTATTATTATTATTATTATTATTATTATTATTTTAATTCAACATAAATCTCAACATAAAGCCATGCACCTCTAGTGGTTGGGGGGTTCAGTGGTTGTGTGTGGAGTTTGCATGTTCTCCCTGTGCTTTAGAGGTTTCCTCCAGCTACACCGGTTTCGACCCCCCCCCAGTCCAAATACATGTAGGCTGATTGGTATTTCCAAATGATCCGTAGTGTGTGAGTATGTGTGCGATTGTGCCCTGCGATGGGTTGGCACATTCTGTCCCAAGTTCCCTAGAACAGGGGTTTTCAAAGTGGGGGGCCGCCAGGGGGCGCCCGGGGGACCTCAACAATTTGGTGTGAAAAATATATTCTCACTCTCAGACAACCACACACACACACACACACACACACACACAATCAATTCCTAATGTAATGTAATTTAAAGATGTAAGATGTAATTATTAATAATGATAAAAAGGGGGATATAATCAGAAGTCTGTATATTTAATGTGTTTTAAAGACATCTTACAAAAGGGGGGCCTCGGTCAAATGTTAATGCCATTTGGGGGGGCCTTGCCCTGGAAAAGTTTGGGAACCCCTGCCCTAGAATACTCTCCAGGCTCCCCTGCGACCCTGTGTAGGATAAACGGTATGGAAAATAGATGGATGCCTGCTCCAAGTACTGAAACAGGAAATGGCACATGACAGAGATCAATCTATATAGATTTATTTGAAGAAATGATGTGACATTCATAACGCATCATACATTTGAACAGCCTTTAGTTCCTTTTCTTGTTTCTTGTCTAAAAGTTCGTATTTGTGTGGCAAAATGTAAAAACAACAACAACAACAACAACAACAACAACAACAAAAACATTTGGATCACTGTGAGCAATCTAAACAGTCCAAATTAACGGCAGGAAGAATCACGCGCGTCTCTGTGGCTCCGTCCCAATCCGCACACAAGCGCACTCAATCGAAGGCGACTTAGGATACGGTTTCAGGTAACATTTCAGCATGCACTTTAGAGTGACATTCACGGGGTGGTGTGCGGTTTGGGGCGTAACCGCAGTGACCGTTCTGCGCTGAGGAGGGGCGAGGACTTTAACGCGCTCTGGAAAAGGCACCTGTAGCGGAACTGCTCAGTCATCACTGTCCTTCCACAGGATCACAAGCTCACACGGCTTTCATCTTCAAATCTACTTGTGATTTCTTTATAAGTTGTTTCTTTCTCCATTTTCCAAGCTGAGACTTAGCGCAATGGTGCGACTTGAGCGGCGTACCCAGGCTTTCCTGCGCCAACTTGTCCTGGCGCTTTGCGTGACATCAGGTAACGGGATTTTATTTATTTTTAGGCCTACTGGTAGATACACTGAGGGGTGAAAAAAAACAAAAAAACAATAACAACAACATTTGACACGTTGACATGGGGTTTTAAGGACCATGGACAGTCTCAGAGAGTCTCTTCTTGTAGATTCTAACCCTGATTAATTCCTGTGCGCAAAACAGAAGAACCTTTATAGGTCCTAGTTTGAACTTTTGTCTAAAAGTGAAGCTGATAGTCATCCTTCATGACCTCTGCTTTTGAGTAGTGCCTTTATTTATTGATTTTTTTTTTTCCTCCCATTATATGTGCAGGTAGTAATGAACTTCCATGTGGCCCTGAATAAATCTCATGCTTTTCTATGATTTCAGTGGCCATTTGTTTTCTTTTTCTACACCGCTTATCCTTACTGGAGCGCGGGGAACCTGGAGCCTATCTCAGGAGGCATGGGGCACAAGATAGGGGACACCCTGGACAGGGATGATTTCAGTAGCACCTTATATAGGCTATTTAATGGGGGGGAAATGGCTGAAAATAATTCTCTTAACCAAAAATTCCAAAAATCTTTCCTTCTTTTACTTGATCTGGCAATACTTCATAGTACATTTATCAAACAAGATATTAATTATAGTAAATAGCTAAGTATGATAATTATACTAATTTCCCCCAGACCTGAAAGAAATCGTATAGCATTGATCAGACACTTTGTTCAATCCTTTACATCAGTCCTTGTGTTATATTCTCTTACAATACATCAATTCTTCTATCACTTATTTAGACAGGATTTTGTCTGTCTGTTTGTTTGTTTGTTTGTTTGTTTGTCTGGTCTAACGCACCTGACTCAATTCAGTTAGAGTGAACGCACTGAAAATGTTTAGTGTGGGAGGAATTAAACGGGCAGTATTGAGAAATACAGGTTTAGGAGAAGGATTTGGACCTGAGAGTGGCCATGGTAATAATAATAATTAATCATGATCCTTTTTAATTATACGGTATGACTCAAATAAAGGTCATTATTACAGTGTTGTTGCAAAACATTTAGGGAAAGGAGTTTTTTTTTTTTTTTTTTTTTTAAATAAGTGTTCTTTGGATAGCTAAAGGTCCTTAGCCTTTTTAAGTGGTTCTACATGGTTCTGATGAATTATTTCCTGAAACATGAACGTTGTTGGTTTATTCTAAACACGCTGGAGTTTGGAATCGTTCCTTGTAAAAGCATTTCATTCAGTAACTACTATGAATCATTCACTGAGTACAGTGAAAATAAAAGGAGAATGTGTAAAATTTACCTTGGTTTATAGGGTTAATATAAGTGTCAGTGTAATAAAAAGCAGAACTCATGCAAATTGTAATTTTACATGTACTACAAGCAGATTTCCTATTTTTTCTGACAGTCTTCTCCTCCGGAAAAATGGCATACGTTTCATATGATTATTTGGGCTATATGTGGAGGAAGAAGAGGGAAAAAAAATCACGTGAAAGTTCGTTTCAAAATGTTATAGCTTGAAATTGCAGATTTGGACACAAGTGAACATGTGACGTCTGAATGACGGGATAAATAAAACGGCACGTGCTACAAAAATATCACGTCGTGAAAATAAACCGCTTGTGTTAAAAAAAAAAAAAAAAAAAATCACGAACTAAGCGAATCAAAATGAATCATGTGATTCATTTACATGTAAATGAATCCTACGAATCTGAAAAATCACATGAAAATAATTGACCCGTGTCAAAAAATACAAACGTACACTACATGTGATGATGCACTAAATGTATGGAAAATGTAATGTGTAAAATTCATGTCATGTGATTTATGAATCATGTGATTAGTCCCTTGTCGAAGGGTTTGGTGCACAGTTGGATGTCAGTGAAAAGCTTTGTTTAGTGAAACATTTCTTAGCAAACGTGATTCAGATGTTGCTTGTACTTCTGCATAACTCTAAATATCATGCTTGGTGCTTAGTCCTTCCTGAGTCATAGTGTCACCCTTAAGGCACTGAGATGTTCAGTGAGGCATTGATGTATGACTCAGTGCTTTGTTGATGAAACTCTCTGGTTTGTTTCGGATTCTTGGAAATTCACCAGTGTAAACATTGATGGTGCAGCTCTGCTGCTCCTGGACTGCTGCTGGGAAAGTCTATACAGGTAACTGTATGACAAAACTGCAGTCTCATGAGCAGATTCATTGTTTCTTCAGGATGTAATGAACTGGTTATTGTTATTTCAGAGAAACTGGATGACCTGTTCTGGTTAAGCAGATTTTTAAGGAAGTAGTCGACCCAAAAATGTAGACAATTACACATTTACACAATTTTCCACTCAATGTACATGACAAATCAAGACTTGTTTAGCGTCCAGAGTTTGCTTGTTTCATTTTGCACTGTTATTACTAACAACAGTGGACGTCTATAGTACTCATTAGGATGGGGTATATCTGTTAAGTAATGTTGTAGTAATTAGTAATAAATCACAGAGATGGGAGTGTGTTCAAGATGTATGCAGTGTCACGACGACGAAAGTTCTACATACATGACCATAACACATACAGTCCCATCTGAAACTATTGGAACGGCAAGGCCAATTTGTTTGTTTGTTTTTTGTTGTTGTTGTTGTTTTTTTTTGCTGTAGACTGAAAACATTTGGGTTTGAGATCAAAAGATGAACATGAGAAGAGAGTTTAGAATTTCAGCTTTTATTTCCTGGTATTTAAATATATGTAGACGTGTTAAACAGCTTAGGAACGTAGCACATTTTGAATCAGACCACCCAATTTGTAGGCGAGCAAAAGTAATGGAACACGGTTTTCTGGTTCTGATTGAACTCATGACGGGAGCAGCAGAATTTTGTCTACCGATTTACAGAGAGATGTATCCAAATGAATTTGGTGGGGGGTTGGGAATGGAAAATTTTAGACTGGCCAAGTCAATCGCCAGACCTTAACCCAGGTGAGCAGTATTTCAGCTCTTCAAGAGGACACTGAAGGGAGAAACGCCCTGAAACAAACAACAACTGAAAGAGTCTGTGGTAATGGCCTGAAAAATATCACAAAAGAAGAAACCAGCAATTTGGTGATGTCAGTTATGTCACAATATGGTGTGATCTTTCCAGACACGTGCGTGATCGGTCTATAATCAGGTTCATGTTACCTAAAAGTGGGTCAAGTTCCCTTTTTTGCATAACTCTTTCTTTAATAGATCAGACCTGCTTTATACACCAGGTGTAACACATATATCGTGTGTGTGTGTGTGTGTGTGTGTGTGTGCGTGCGTATGTGTGTGTGTGTGTACATGCGTGTTTGTATATATATATACACAGCTGTCATGAGTTGAATGTTCCAAGGCATTTTTTACATTGAGTCACCCTCTAACAGGAAATTTTGACTTCTCATACAGTGGTGGCTTAGCGGTTAAGGCTCTGGGTTACTGATCAGGGTCAGGGGTTTGAGCCCCAGCGCTGCCACTGTTAAGAGCAAGGCCCTTAACCCTCTCTGCTCCAGGGGTGCTGTATCACGGCTGACCCTGCGCTCTGACCCCAACCTCCTGACATGCTGGGGTATGCGAAGAAAAGAATTTCACTATGCTGTAATGTATACATGACCAATAAAGACTCATTATACAGGATGGTGACCCAGTCAAGACAGGTTAACGTGGCATATACTGGTCTTGCTTGCCTCAGTGGGTGATTTTGCTTCTAATAAAGTGTTCTATAAGGGATTGTATGAGGAAAAGAGGAAAAAGTAGCAGTCATAAACTTGAAAGAAAGAACAATGGAACAGCCCTGAGGCTGAAACAGACTTCTGTCTGGCACCACACATTCCTCCTGTAGAGGATACGAGGAGAGCCATGGACAGAAGAGTGAGGGATGAGAGGAGAGTCTCAGGGGGTTAAAAGGGTGGAAGTGTGAGACATTGAGCGTGAGAGGGAAGACAGAGATATGAATGTGAGCAGGATAGGAGGTATGCGAGGGAGGAGTGAGGGAGCAACTGCAAACTGGAGAGATTGTGAGAAAAAATATTACAACATTTTTGTTAGCCAAGGTGTCTTATTTGCTGATGAAGGAGCGTGAGGATGTGCCATATAGGAGGAAGAGATAACACAAGAACTGCTGGACTCACTCGCTCATTCACTCATCCACAACAGAAATAAATGTGCCAGATGTGCCTCATGCCCAAAATTCCCAAGATTTTTGAGTAATGAATGAATGTTATCAGACAAAATGGTTTATTGGTTATAATCTATGTAAAATATTGGAAAATTATTAACTGCCATGCATTTTCCATGCTGCTTATCCTACGCGGTAGTAAGGAGCCTGGAGCCTATCCCAGGGAACTTGGGGCACAAGGCAGGGGACACCCTGGACCGGGTGCCAACCCACCGCAGAGCACAATCGCACACTATGGAAAATTTTGGAAATGTCAATCATCCTAAAATGCATGTCTTTGGACTTGGAGAGGAAATTGGAGTACCTGGAGGAAACCCCCGAAGCATGGGGAGAACATGCGAGCTCTTCACACGCCGGGAGGAGGCGGGATTCAAACCCCCAAACCTGAAGGTGCAAAGCAAAAGCGCTAACCATTAAGCCACCGTGCCCCCCTACAATCATAATATTATATCATTTTTCTAATTAAAACGCATGACTTGCAGAGCTTAAAACAACCTTTGCGACCCGACAAACCACAATCCTGACCAATCAAGGAACGTCCAGGTATACAGACAGTTTGGAGAACTCGAAACCAAGTGACCCAACAAATGAAACCGAAATGAAACTAAAGCACACAATGTCATAAGAGTCAAACTCCAGAGCAGCAAACAAACTAATCGTGAAAACTGTCTCAGACTCAGAGGAGACGAAGATGTGCACACTTGTGTGTGTGTGTGTGTGTGTTGTGTAGAGAGATTTTGTGCTAAGAGGATTGTTGGTGTGTGTTGGTGTGTTAACACTAATCTGTGTTCCTGTAGGTTAATGGTGCTTTGTTTCCGTAAAGCTCTTTCCATCCACTGCCTTTTTCTTTCACTCACGTATAAATATCAACCGAAACTGTCAATTAGCCAAGTAGCGGACAGTGACATGTTTTATTTGTTTAATCAGTTTCATTTGTCTCTCTTAGTGGTTAGGTGTTTATTAATAAGGCGTATTGTTGGTGTATTTCTTCATCGTTTGTTTCTGGTCCTCAATGCTCCCCCCTCCCCCTTCTCTCTCTCTCTCTCTCTCTCTCTCTCTCTCTTTCTCTGTAGGACTCTTAGAGTTATTCCCTTTCTAGCTCCCTTTTCTGTTCTATTGGATTACTGACAGTAAATCCGCCTCCCTAATTGCTAGCCATGTGCTGGCCATGCTTTAATAGGATATGACAGTGTGTGTGTGTGGGTGTGTGTGTGTGTATGTCAGTCTTCCGGGTCCCACTGAACAAGTGCTCTTCCTGGGGGCCATCTGTTAGATGAAATATGAAGCAAATAAAGAGACCTATTAGGATGAACTGAGGGAGAAAGAGATATAAATAGCTGTTAAACGTCAGGATAATTCAGCTAATTTAGAAAACTTTTAAGTTAAAATCTTATATTCTGTTGCGTGCATATCCGAATCAATAACAAAATCACTCTCAGTGTAAAAGAACCAATATAACATAGACCATATCATCTGGAAATACAATTATACCCTTAATAAACAGTAGGAATTTGTGGTCGAATGCACCTTGTCAAATGATATTCACTGTTAATTGATATGACTTGGTCTGTCTTGTATAGCATACGTATTTAAGTAGTCATCAATGCATACAGTAAATCAGAGAAATTTCAGACTTTGATAGTACCCTTATAAACTCCCAGTCCCTGTCAGCGGGTCCAGATTTATATTCCTCACTTTTATAATTTATAGTTACTAAATAATAGGCTTGATGAATATATTTACATTCAGGGAGTAACAGTGCCACAGTCTGTATTCGTGGCTGTGTTTGTTTAGTAATCCAAATATTTGTATCTGTATTCATATTTGGATTTAAACTAGTCATGGGCATGGGCTAGACCGGACCTTGTCCTAGAAACACAAAAAGAAAAGAAAATAAACAACATGACACCTGGAAAAAAAAAGAGAGTAATTTTCTTTCGTAAATTCTAACAACAAATAGCGATTTGCAAAAGACCGCTTTATTCACCTCCTGATCAAGACGGACTGTGGAACTTTCTGGCAAATCTTCCATCTAATGTGACTGAGTAAGCAAGCTTACAAAACAACAACGTGTTTCCAAAATCTTGGAACTGTTGTTTACGGCTGACAATAATAGCCATCTTTGGCAGGTTAGCTTTAGGTTTTGGCTTTGATACAGTTCAGTAGTGCTGCTGTGAGTCAACATGGGGTCCTTTTAAGCAGCATTTCATTATAATGCCTATAATACGCACAATTCAGTGTGAACAGCATGTGGTCCATGTGTGCAGTGGTACAGAGCTATGGTGGATATGGTTTATTTTGAAGCTTAGTAAAGCAGTGTTTAGGTCGGGATACTGGAGCAAACAACTACAGCCACATTAGACTTTGTTTTGGGAACAAACTTGCTGGCGAACAAAGTTGCAAGTCCGCTTTCCAAAAACATTGGCTATGGCAAACACAGGGAAAATATAAGTGCAGACAGTGTAACTACAATATCCAGAACAATTTCTGTTTTAAGATATATTGCAATCACTGGAAGAGGGAAAAGGCATTTCTGGAGTGGATAACATCCGCGTATCGCACATGCTGCAAATCAGAAATGCTGTGTTTATTTTTTTTGAGATGTAATTCGGGGGGATTTTGACCTGGCAACCTGGCCAGATTCATTCTTGTGTCCTTCAAGCTCCGCATTAAAGTACAAACTGTGTGGTCGTAGTCCTGATGCACACCTCTAGTCTCAACCTGAAGCTTTCTGGCAGCTTTCTGAAAAAAAAAAAAACCCTATAAAAAAACAAATAGTGTGCTATGTATACACCCATCCATCCATTTTCCCCTACACAAGGTCATTCGGGAGCCTGGAGTCTATCCCAGGGAACTCGGGGTGCAGGTGGGGGACATCCTGGACAGGGTTGCCAACACTTCACAGACACATTCACATACTGTGAACAATTTAGAAATGCGTGTTGTAGGCACAGGGGAAAACATGCAAACTCCACACACGGGGGAGAGGCAGGATTCAAACCCCCTTCCCAGAGGTGCGAGGCAAGCGTGCTAACCACTAAGAGCCACCATGCTCCCCATATGTATGTGTTTAGAACATTACACACAACAGTATCTCTTCAATCCGAATAATATAGTCGTATTTGGTTACATCCCTAGTTTACATGCTGTTAAAGAAATTGTAAAAGCTAGGGTATAACACTGACATGTGTTAGTATTGGCCTGCTTGGTTTGTCCCTGTTGCATCTGCTTAACATTATTTGGTGTAAAATACCCTGAAATGCTTGTGGTTCCTTTCATTATGTTTATTGGGGTCAAACTGCCTGGAGCTTGGGCTTATGGTGTCAAACCTGAGCATCCTGGCTGTAATGACCAAGGCATATGGCAGTCAAAAAAAACACCCCAGCTCCCTGAGTGTTTACACCCATATCCCCTCCTTGCCCAATAGTCCAAAGTCCAGTGCAGGATGATGATGTCATCAGGCTGTAACAGGCCCTGCCACCTGCAGCCATGGGCGTTCATTGCTGGTTGTCTCTTACTCGATATCTTGGGATGTATTATGTATCTGGATGTGTCGGGGATACTAACTTTATTTAGAAAAGCAATGGTGAGACTTGTGGACATGCAAAGGCATAACTCATGATTTTCCTCATCACTTGTTGAAAATCTAGTCTGTTAGCTTCACCCTACGCTTTTATTTGTTAAATAACAACACGTTTTAATCACTTTATTGTTAGTCTTAAATGATGTCTGAGCATCTGCCATACAAGTCCCTATACAAGTCAATGAGCTGTTACTGTAGAAACAGTATCGCATTAGAACAACACCTGCTGACCAATCAAATTTGAGAATGCCCCAGTGCTGTGGTGTAAGATCACATTATCGTATCGCGACCTGACGCTGCATGGCTTATGGGGGCTGAGATGTATGGAGTGGGTGTGATTCTGTCAGGAAAGAATGAAGCAGAGATAGCATGTGTGCACGAGAGAGTCGGATAAAAAGCCAGGCCTGTCAGAGGTGGGAGTGAAAGCTGTTCATGACCATCAGATACCTGCACTGGCGTCAGACTCGCTCCTTTGATGTTGCGGCCCTTGAATGCAGAAACCAACACCCTCAGGGCTCCTCTTTTTCATACGCATAGATCCCTTCTCTCTTCATAATGTTCTTAGGAACTCAAATCTGAGGATATGTCTGGTATGAGAGTGACTTATGAGGAGGGATTGTTTGTCTGCATTCCTCTTTAATACTCAGATTCAGATGACAAGATGGAGGGATGTAGAGGGCAGGAAGGAGGAGAATCCTGCGCACTAACTCTAAGCTTCTGAGACGATAAACCGCAGTGTCTCTTTAGCTTACCACATTAGAGCAAAAATTACACGCCGATTAGTTTCCCAGAGTAAATATATTTCCAAAGACACGCCAGGCGTTTTACTCTTTACGTCATAACACACCAAAGCAGCTTATGGATGAGTCTCCACCAACAAATTCTAACATAACCTATTGCATCAGTGAAGCATGTTGAAAGTACCTAGCTAGCTAAGAAATGGATTAGCATGTCTTGCAATTTTAGTGTGATTATTTTAACCAACTGTAATATTTAAAAGAAGAAAAACACTCTGGAAATAAAAACTCAGTAACAAAAAGTTAAACAAATAAACAGCATTCTTTGTTAACAGTTTTCTAAGCTTCCTTTTTGCTAATCATGGTTTATGAATGCGTTGCCAGAGATTTCATTTACGCTTCACAAATTTACGTTCGCCATTCTGGCACAAATCTCATGTGTGGGCGGGGCTTAACAGCGATTTACTCTCATCGGCTAGTGAGATTTGGATCAACGGCTCGAGTGTCCAGCTGAGGAGGATGATGATGAGGATGATAACGATAGTGACGACGACGACGCTTCGTGTAACTCCCGAGAGCTCGTCTCGAAAAAAAATAGTCGCATGAGAATACCCAAACCTCAAATATTAATCACAAACTAATACACTGACTTAGTAAGTAAGCAATTTCCACTACAAAGTACAAACACTATAACTATACCGAGAACCACATCCAGAACGCTGTCCAAAATTCACAACACTGACGTCTCTACCTGGTGGTCAGGGAGCTGTCGGTCCAAATCTCACTAGCCAATGAACATAAACCGCTGTTAAGCCCCGCCCACTTGTGAGATTTGTGCCGGAATGGCGACCGTAAACTTGTGGCACAAGTTCATAAACCATATTTAAAGACCATGTTAAATGTTTGCAACTGAGTTCAGTTTTCTTCTTTCTCACTGTATATGTTTGTTCGTTAAATGAAAAGTTACGTTCAATAATTTTGGAACAAATTTCATTCCATAATGCTGAAGCTCCTTACAGGAGCTTTGTGAGACCTCAGATCTTTTTTTTATTTTATTTCAACTTGTCTTGAGTTTTATTATTATTATTATTATTATTATTATTATTATTATTATTATTATTATTATATTTTCTTAATAAATTATTAGAGAGAAAAAAAAAATCAGAAGCTGGTGAATGAACAACAGTTGATAGTTTTCATAACAGAAGTGAGAACACGACCTGTTTTGTTTCACCGTTGTTCCATAACATTAAATCTAACTATAAATGAGTAAAATGTACAATAGGTCATTGTTTGATTTTTTTTTTTTTAAATTGCTTTGTGGCATAAAAGGAATAAAACGCTTCAGGACATGCTGTTATTGCATATATATACTCATTATAGTATTATCACTGATCATTTTCCTATAACAAACAGCATTATGTTTTATTCAGTACTTTTCTACACTGACACTCCAGGTCAGTGTATGTGTTAGAGGGAAGTGTTGGTGTTTGCTAAGTGGGTGTGTTTGGGTACAGATCTATTATACAATATCAATCTGTTATTCCAGTCCATTTTTCTTTCCTGTGATGTGAAAACATGAAACAGGTCATGTAGGCTAGTGTTTTCTCCAAGCTGTGCGTGCATGTGTGTGTGTGTGTGTGTGTGTGTATGTGTGTGTGTGTGTGTGTGCGTGTGGGTGGGTGGATGCGGGAGACGAGAAGTGATCTGCAAGGTCAGTCTGTCCCATCCCAACACACACACACAGTCACACGCTCATTCATTCATAAGAAGAAGTTCTGGTTCACACACAGATATGATAAGAACAGAGAACAAGGCCCAGTGCCATCTTTAGTTTTTTTCTCTCACTCGCTGACTCACGCTGTCAGCAAAAGATGGGCTGTATCTATGGCAACGCTGTATCATGTGGCCACGTGGAGTTTATCCAAGCGATATGGATTATCGACTATGGTACATTCACAGGAGCGAGGCTCGAGTCACTACTACTGCCCACTTAAAAACTAACTGCAATTAAAACTGACCAGTTTTTTTTTTCACCTTCAGTCCCTTTTCCTGCTCATCAGAGTAAAAAGACCATCACGTAAAAATACAGTATTCTTGTTTTCCATAATCTTCTATCAAAATGCAGTGACTTTTGCCCACCTCGAAACTTATAATAAAAATAAAATATTAACCAATACTTTTTACTTTGTTAATGTACAAGTCTAAATTAATAAATAAATTATATATATATATATATATATATATATATATATATATATATATATATATATATATATATATATATATATATAATTATATACATACATATATACATATATGTATATATGTATATAATATATACATATATACACACACACACACACAGTGGGCGAAATAAGTATTGGACACATCAACATTTTTTTCATTAAATATATTGTAATTGCTTTTTTCCTGTGTCACTGCTCTTTATTATACGTAACTTTATTTATGGACTTTAATGTTGTGAATTCTTTATATTTCCAGATTTCTTGAGTTAATACTAATGTCATGTGAATAACGTCATTGGAAATATATTTACTGAATTTTTTTTTTAATGTGTTCAATACTTATTTCCCCCACTATGTATATCTATCTATCTATCTATCTATCTATCTATATATATATATATATATATATATATATATATATATATATATATATATATAAAGAAACTCCCTTTTTCAGGTGACTGTGTATTAAAGATCATTTTGTAAAATCCAAATAAGCTTTACAGATCTTTATTGGGAAGGGTTTAAACGATGTTTTTCATGCTTGCTCAATGAATCATGAACAATTATTGCACATACACTTGTGTAACAGTCCTTAAGACATGAACAGTTTACAGGCTGTAGGAGATTAAGGTCACAGTTATAATAAGTTAGGACACTAAAGAGACCTTTCTACTGAAAAACACCAGAATAAAGATGCCTAGGGTTCCTGCTCACCTGCGTGAACATGCCATAGACCTGCTGCAGGGAGGCATGAGGACTGCAGATGTGTCCAGAGCAATAAACTGCAATGTCTACAGAGAGACAGGAAGGACAGCGGATCGTCCTTGCAGTGGCAAACCAAGTGTAACCGTGTGTGTCCTCCGATGTGATCGAGAACTTTCAAATGCCTTGGTGGAAGAGTGGAGGAACATCTCACAGCAAGAACTCATAAATCTGGTGCAGTCCATGAGGATGAGATGCACTGTAGTATTTAAAGCAGCTGGTGGCCACCAGATACTTACTGTTGCTTTTGATATTGACCCTCACCCTTTCGCTCAGGGACTCATTATTCCATCTCTGTTCGTCAATTGTCTGTTAAACTTGTTCAGTTGTTGAGTCTTTTTATGTTAATACAAATATTTACACATTATTACACAGTATTACACATTATTATTTGCTGGAAATAAAAGCAGTTGATTTTTTTTGAAATTGAGTATATATATATATATATATATATATATATATATATATATATATATATATATATATATATATATATATATGTGTATATATATATATTTATATGTGTGCGTATGTATGTATGTAAGTATATATATCTAGTAACTGCATTTTCAAACTATACATCATTTCTCTAAAATCATATATTTGTACAGACATAAGGTGACTTAACCACAGACAGCTTCAGTATTCTGTGACCTACAGAATGTAATCTGATGCTGTGTACACTTTGTATGCATCAAGGCAGCTTGTATTGTGAAAGCTAGCTTTTAACATTCAGCTATTTAGTGTGGTCGGAGTCAATATTCCAAGTCACAGTTAAAGATCGGAAAAACCTCCCCTGGCCTTTTTCCCTTCTTGAACTGTGCAGTTTAGGTGAATGCCCAGTGTAGGTTCAGAGTCCTGTTCTTGAAAGACAGGTGTGGAACTCAACGTGGTCGTCTGCCGTTGCAGCTGATCCGCCTCATGGTTATTCTGAAGCGTTATGTTATATATATCTGAGATGCCTTTCTGCTCTCCACAGTTGTAAAGGGTGTTATTTGAGTTAATGTAGTCTTCCTGTCTACTTAAACCAGTCTGGCCATTCTTTCTAACCTCTCTCGTCAAGTCCACAGAACTGTCACGGGATGAACTGGATGTTTTTTTGTTGTTGTTGTTTTTCACCATTCGATGTAATCTCTAAGGACTTCTGCGCTGAAAATCCCAGCAGCCAAACCATGTTCAGTGTCACTGAGGTTACATTGTTTTCCCCAATTCTGATGTTTGATGTAAACATTAACTGAAGCTCTTGACCTATATCTGTGTTACATGGGGCAGTGGTGGCTCAGTGGTTAAAGGCGCTGGGCCAGAATGTCAGGTGTTCAAGCCCCAGCACTGCCGAGCTACCACCGTTGGGCCCTTGGACAAGGCCTTTAACCCTCAATTGCTCAGTTGTATAAATGAGGTAAATGTTTATTTTGCTCTGGATAATGGCATCTGTCAAAATGCCATAAATGTAATGTAATGCACATGATTAGCTGATTGGATATTTGCATCAGTGTACAGGTGTTCCTAATAAAGTGGACAGTGAGTGTATGTACTTTAACTTGAGTGAAGAATTTGGAGGTGGACCTCAGGATTTATTCAGATTAGTAATTACACTTGTACTAGAGAGAAGAATGTAGGTACTTGCTTACTAGCCATTTTTCACAATCCAGTCAAATCCTGAATATCTGGTTTCACTCAGAAAATATGACACATTATGGACGAAAAATTCCTTATTGTTTTCATTCCGTGTTGTACACTCAGCCATTTTCCTGGCAATTATCTGAAGCTAGATGTTTTGGAACTCACAACCCAAACAAATACAGCCCCTCCCTTCAATGTTCCCACCAAAGACACGCCCACCAAAATACATCCTTGGAACGTATAGTTTTAGAAGAACAGATCCTCAAGGGTTTTTACTTGGAACCCTGTCTGAAATGGAAACACACTGTTGTAGGTTCTAAGCCTTCAGGGTTCCTACAGAGGAACAAGCCCTTGACCTATTATTCTTCTTGATTTAAGCATATTCTGAAACACCATATTCAAGAGGCGGAGCTTTCTGAATAGACAAGATTGACAGGCGATTAGAAATGCCTTCTCATACTGATTGGTTGAATGTTGGTGGTCCACGTTATTTGTTTTTGTTTCTCCCGTTTCAGCCTGGAACACCGGAGAGGTGCATATCTAAAAACTCTAAGGCTCTACACACTTAAACACTGCAGCTGTGTTTCAGGTTCCTGTCTGACTTTGGTTGAATGTGGGTTTTTTTCTTTCTTTCCATATCAAGTTTCATGTTTTTGTAACCACCACCATGTATGCAACAGTGTTTGCTACCATCACACACAGATACTGGCAAGGATTACACTGACGGTCATGCTGTGGGAAAACAAGAAAGCTCTCACAGTGTTGAATCCACCATGCCGTTCAAACTATTGTTACAGTAAGCAGGCTAATACACAATCTAGCATTGTAGTGAACAAGCTATCATACAGGCTTGTGTTATAGAGAACAGCTTAATACATAATCTAGCATTGTAGCGAACAAGCTATCATACAGGCTTGTGTTATAGCGAACAGGCTAATACACAATCTAGCATTGTAGCAAACAAGCTATCATACAGGCTTGTGTTATAGCGAACAGGCTAATACACAATCTAGCATTGTAGCGAACAAGCTATCACACAGGCTTGTGTTATAGCGAACAGGCTAATACACAATCTAGCATTGTAGCGAACAAGCTATCATACAGGCTTGTGTTATAGCGAACAGGCTAATACACAATCTAGCATTATAGAAAATAGGCTAGCACAGACAAGCTTTATGGTGAACAGGCTATCACACAAATTAGTGAACAGGCTCACATAAACTAGTGCTATAGTGAAAATAATAACATACAAAACAACATTATAGTGGACATGTAAACCCATAAATTAGAATTATAGTAAGCAGACTAACACACAAACTAGCATTATAGTGAACGTATGTACACTAGTGATATAGTATACAAGCTAACACACACACTAGTGTTATAGTAAACAGGCTAACATGGAAACTAGCTTAATTTTGAAGACTAACATTCAAAACAGTGTATTGAATAGCCTAACACATATACTAGGATTATAGTGAACAGGCTAACAAACAAATTATTCTTGTAATAGTTAAGCTAACACACTAAAGTAGAGTTATACTAAGCATAAAACAGACAAGCTAGCATAGTAGTGAACAAGTTATCACACAAACCTGGGTTATAGTGAACAGGCTAACACAACATCTAGCATTATAGTAAATTATTAGAAAAACACATAAACTAACGTTAGATAGATTAGCATTTCTAGCGTTGTTTTGAACACTAACACACAAAAGAGTCTTATAGTGAACAAATTTGATTTCTGTGTGTGTGTGTGTGTGTGTGTGTGTGTGTGTGTGTGTGTGTAACAAATAATGTAAAATGAATAGAGTTAAACAATGTATTTCCACAACAATGCAGCATGTCAGATGAAATGATTGTATTATTTTACTCCGTCACATTTCTCGAAACTGTATTAGGGACTTTAAAAATGGATGAAGGTAGATTGTGGCTCATATCACACAGATGTTGGGTTTCACTGTGCCAAAAGATGGAAATGTTGATAGAGACAACTTGGGAGTCATTGTTTGCTTCACAGCAATTGCACGAATTCCAAAAGGAGCAAAAGGACTCCGATGTACGTAACATATGAGCGTGTGATGTGTTGTACATGACTAATATCAGCAAACACTCAGAGAGACAGTGGGAACTGAGTCACTCCTCACAATCACTAAAATATTGCTGTCTCTCTGCATCACTGTCCATGTTTAAAATGTCATATTCTTCAACTTGTTTCATCTTCTTCCTTATTACATTAACCTAGAAAGCTATATATATATATATTTATATGGTTGTAAGCAGGATCACCAGCCAACTTCTTACAGCTTTGTTCCAGTGAAATGTAATGGAATGTGAAAGTTCAGATGCTATGTGTTGGGGTGTGTTGGTGGCAGTATGATTACTGTGTAAATACAGTGTAGACGTACTGTATACATATCTGGAGTTTAGGACAACACGACTTCACCTTCTGCCTAGGACGTGTGTGCTTTCGACATTTGAACTTGATGCTTCATTTTTGTTGAACATGATATTTATTGCTATTTCTTTTCAGAAGTCAGTAAAGCACCACCACCTCCACTCGGTTCGGTATTGGGTAATTCTGAGTGAATTACACCATGTGCGATGGTTCAGGTCACACACGGTGTAAATTACTCAGAAAAACACACACTGGCCCGAGAACTAGAATTATATTCAACAGACTACCACGAACACTAGTTCAGCAGGTGCAACCTAGTTCCTTTTCCGAGTTTCATAAATTTCATAAATGTCAAGCCTGGATGAAGGAACTAATGTATGTTGTTATCCATTTAAATGTGTTAAAAGTTCAAAGGTAATAAAGTTTATAGGGCCCTGGGAAAATGAGTCCTGACTACATAAAACTTTTGGAAAAGTTTACTTAGTGTGTGTTAACAGAATATTGATCTGGGGAACATAGGACCCTGGGAACATTTGAATGACCCTCCACAAAAACTAGCATTGTAGCAAACAGGTTACCCCATTTTAGCAAACATGCTAAAACGTGAATTTATATCATTGTAAACAGACCACCATAGGGTTTACTTTTATGGTAAACAAGCTACAAGCAGATTTAAAAACCCGCCTTTGTTTCCCCGTCTTTAATTAATGAGACTAATGAAATATCCAGTTAATTAATCATCTTATATTAATTTAAAATTTTTTTCAAACCAAAGGTTTATACTCCGGTAAATATATGGAAAAAAAAGAAACATATTTACATATGTTTCAAACTCCAAGAGTGTGCTATAAAAATGTGCAGCCAGCCAATATTCCCTTCAGTTTACAGGGATAATGTAGTGTTATAAAGAACAGCCAGTTTGTCATCTGAATTAGCATGGAAAGGTGTGGTCGAATTGATATCCAGGATAGGGTGTGGAGATACAGTGTGTTATTTGTATTATTCAAATTGTCAGATCTTTCTTGAGTAGAAGTGTCTGAGATGTTTTTTTTTTTTCTTCAGTAGCCCACTGTCTATAAACACAAGCACTTATCTTTAAGTCTGAAAAAAAAAAAAATCAGATATAGAAAATGTGGACTGAAGAAGGAAATGTAATGACGTAATGATGTAATATAAAAGCAAGTGTGTGTCTCAATCAGCTCCCTGACTCTCTAGGAGGTGAACCAGTATATCATGTACACAAGTTGGGGCACTGGTAAAGACCCTGGCTCACTACACATTGGGACACTGATGACTCTGATGATTTCTGATGACATGACTGTCAGTGCGTTTACATAGACAACAGTAATCCACTATTAACCCGATTAAGACGATACTCTGATTAAGAAACTACCATGTAAACAGCCATTTTTAATTACCTTAATCCGATTAAGGTCATACTCGAAGTAAACACAAATCGAATTAAGACGTGGAGTATTCCTGTTTTAGTCGCATTATTGACATGTATTACAGACATGTAAACACCTTAATCACACTATTAACGTCGTGTGAGAGTTTTCACCGCATTTTGCGACAGGACACGATCACACACGGCAGTGCTCAACCTTTTAACGGCAAACAAGAGAGCACGGCTGCGTCCCAAACCGCGTACTTACCTACTATAGGGCTGTAGTAGGAGAAATACATGTATCTCAGCTACTATATAGTGGGTAAGTACGTGGTTGGGACGCAGCCCACGGCTTCAAGCAGTCGTCTATTTTCATGTACAGCATGACAAATAATTAACCACACTTGAAGCGTTCGTAAAAAAAATTGAATAAAAACACCCAAAACTGTATACGGTACCATAACGAAGACCAACTGTATGTCGATACGTGAAAATCTGCAGGGAATGTCGGACGGCGTGGCGCAGTGACGTCATGACGTCTAATTATGTTCTAGAACATGTAAAACGGGAACATGAAAGGAGTATTCTAAAAGCGACTCATGTAAACACCTTAATCAGAATATTGTCTTATTCAGAATAAGGTCAATAATTAGATTACTGCTGCCCATGTAAACGTAGTATATGTACTCGTGTTGTAGAACGTCACCATTTGTCAACAACAGGCAGGACCGATATCTTTCTGACATTATAGGTCATATAAATTTGTTAGCTCGTGTTTCTGTCATGGTACTTCAAGCAGGAACGTAGTCTAGGTAGTGTATTTAAAAAAAAAAAAAATCATTAAACAATTAAAAGTTATTAGATTCAAACAAACCGTATATCGAACGTCAAATATAGTTAAAAATCACTAACGTAAACAACAACAACAACAGCAAGCTGCTTACATCTGTAGACGAAGTTGGCTGAGAGTTCGTCCGTCTATTTCTTTTTTCGAGCTGAGAGGCTTCAGAAAATATGACGTCATTTCTAGTAAGGGAACTAAAGTCCTATTCGGACCGGACTAGTTTTATAAATCAACTGATATCTGTGATTCCATGTACCGATTCGGACGGGACTAACATTTATTTACAGAGTTTATTACAGAGGTGGGCGTGTCTGTTTTGCACATCTGGGCCCAATTGTTCAAACAGTTTAATCTGGATCAGAATGATCCGGATTTGAAAATGCCATGTTTTCCTATCCAGGATCAAGTAATCTATCTTTACTTTTGTGTCGGTTTTTCCAAACAACATTGGATTAGATCACCCTGATCCAGATACAAATCTTTCAAGATGACCAAATCCGGATTACTAGTGCTGTAAATCATATCACTTACATATCACATTATAGGCTACTAGCTACAGGTAGATTAACAACAGGTAGGAGAGCATTTTATTTGAAGAGACAGAAAACAGCACACGTTCTTAATCAAAAAAACTCTAAACGTCCATAAGAATGTTCAGTTCATGTGTGGAGAGCAATAAGGGACGCACTTGTTAGAAACTACTTTTGACTGGATCGTCTCTGATGATAGTTTCATTGTAATTAATATACAGTGATAAATGACAGTTAAAATTAATATATATTATTTTCGTTTAATAATGACACCTGTTTTGGGGGATTATTTATTCTTTTTTACTTTACTGTACTGAAAGGATTAACTGGTAGCCTGTTTTATCCTGATTCACTTTATCCACTTTGTCACTGTAACGGGTAAACAAATCAATGCAATATATAAATAAATGTATACAATACATGATAGAAATGTTGTATTATTTGATCAGTTTTAAAGTTTTATTACATTTTGTTCTGTTCCCTGAATCCACCCTCCTGCTGGGATCAGGATAATCCTGATTTTTTGTATAATAGGTTTCCCAATCCTACTAAAAGGTTTTGAACAACACATACTGAAGATTTGATCCAGTTCAAAAGCAAGATTGGATTATATCCAGATCTAATATGATTTCAGAATCCTTTTTTTCTTTTGAACAACCCATTTTCGAGATTAGATCCGATCGATATCCGAAAACCGATCAGATTACATCTGAACAACTGGGCCCTGGGTGTTACAGAAGATCACGTGCTCTGGATGCGTGCGTTGTGTATTGTCATATGACACTAATATTACAGTGCCTAGTCTTAACAGTTTACATGATTTGGCTCTTCTTGTTGATTTTATATTTTTTAAATCTGAATTGCATGCAGCAAGCAGAAAAAAAAAAAAATAAAAAAAAAATAATAATAATTAATAAATAAATATATATATATCCAGTCACAGACATTCGGATTCGGACGGGATTAGATTTCTCAGAGGATCCCTGAGTTAGCCGGAAAACAGTTGGTCCTTTTTATAGCGTTTGTGTGAGAAAAAAACAGACTTGGCAGATTCGGACAGGATTAAAATTGCAAAGTACAACACAAATTTCTCTAACGTCCCCCTGGGAAAATAGTCCCGTCCGAATAGGACTATAGTGAACATCGATGCTCCCTGGTTTTTGAGGTGCATCATGGGATTTTTTTAGGGAGCGAACGTTCCAGTGCACTGGAAGGATTTTGCGATGGAGACAGCCGTTGAAATGAATATGGCTTTCTCTCATTATTCAGCAGCTTATAAAATAGCACTTGATCCAGCACATCCTATTACTTTGCATTTAATTATTTTTTATATATATCGCACACTGACAGGTAATTGTGCACACAAATGAATGAAGTCAGGAGATACTAAATTGAGGTTATGAAATTGGAATTTGTGCATGGGATGTAGGTGATTTTATCACACTGTTTTCATTTTACTATTTACTATTTTGATACATATACTTAACACAAAACTGCAGATGTTTTGATTAATTTGATGTGCTCTTCTGTAAGGAAATAGCGTCTACGTTTTGAAGGATAAGCTGACTGAGCACTCCTCTGCTACACTTAGACGCGTATATCATTTTATCCATTATACAAATTCTGTCCTGGAGATAAGTAATGTCTCAGATTGAGTCTCCTACTGCTGTGTCTGTGCAAAAAAAAAAGTTTTTACATAATATAGCTCCTTGCTCGGGTTTTCGCCCAGACTGGTGCACGCAATTCCTGTGCAACTGTCTGAGTGGCGCTTGATGCCTCATTTACATCTGAATAACCAATTCCTCACAGCAGTCATGTGCTACTTCTTGTTGGTGGCACTGGTGTGTGTGTGTGTGTGTGTGTGTGTGTGTGTGTGTGTGTGTGTATATATACACATGTGCATTTTGATTATCAAAGGAAGATTTCCGGACACACGGAAAACCTTTTTCCAAAACATTACACACCACAACAATATCCCTGTATGTCCTGCCAGAGTCTGCCTCTTATATTAAAGCTTAAAAATGTTTTATATATATCCCAATGTGCACGAACCCACGCATACGCACTTGAATAGGAGTGTCTGTATTTAGGTAAACATTAACTTCTGAATATCGATATCTATATTTTGCTGTGGGTGTGTGTCCACTCAGTGAGCAACAAATTGCTATATAAAACAAGCCTTGACAAGGCGGGTGTGTTCCCCAGCTCATTTTTTTTTTCTCCAGTTTTTAATCTGTCACTGTATTTTGGTTACTAGGCAATAAACCATGACACATTCTATCACTGTGTGTTCCTGGAAAATAATCAAATTAACCACAGTGACCGGGATCTGATGCCTGTCTGGTGGGTGGAGGAATGGAGGGAGGGGGGGGGGGGGAGAGAGAGAGAGAGAGAGAGAGAGAGAAATCCTATAAAAAAGAGATTTTTGTCTTACCAGGCTTACCGGCTGAGAACAAATTCTTAGAACAATGCTGGCCTTGCATGCTCATGCTATGTATTAACTAATTAGGCCTGAAGGTAGGGTGTACGATTACACACACACACACACACACACACACACACACACACACACACACACACACACACACAATGCCACAACGCCACAACAAACAACCTCCCAGTCCATCTTACTTGATCTGGTAATAACAGCATCAGCCCCTCTACTGATGGAAAACAGAAAGACAGCAGTATTGACATTGTTTCCTCAGATAAATAAAGATTTATTTGAGCTCTGAATAAAATCAAAAAGGTTATTACTGTAGCCTTTGTATCTGAACAGAACTGAGTGATTCTGCCTTCACATTTGTCAAAAACAGGGAAACTCACTAAGATGCAGCCTCCTTCTGAATGAAACACAGGGATAGTAATTATAATATGAAGTGTCCACAGTGTTCATCATAGCAGTACAGAATATAGGAATATACTGTGGGATTCCTTGTATGCAGAGCCTTCTGTGTCCCTCAAGAAAACCATGTCATATGACCTGTAAGGCCTATTTTTAAACTTTGTACATGTACAGTACTTCTGCACACACACACACACACAATATATATATATATATATATATATATATATATATATATATATATATATATATATATATATATATATATATATATATATATAACAACTTGTTAGCATGTTTGCCTCACACCTCCGGGGTTCGATTCCAACCTCTGCCCTCTGTGTGGAGTTTGCATGTTCTTCCCCTTTTCCTCCGGGTACTCTGGTTTCCTCCCCCAGTCCAAATACATGTTGTAGGCTGATTGGCATCTCTAAATTATCCGTAGTGTGAGTGTATGTGCGATTGTGCCCCGCAATGGATTGACACCCTGTCCTGTGTGTCCCCTACCTTGTGCCCTGAGTTCCTTGGTATAGGCTCCAGGCTCCCTGCGACCCTGTGTAGGATAAGCGGTACAGAAAATGGTTTAATTAGCACAATCTGCAACTTCTTTGAGGAATTCTTATTTTTGAAAAAAATATTTTTCATATTTCATGTTTGTCTGTCCCCAGTATTCCTTTCCACCCTGTACAATGTAGTAATTGTGCCTAAATAAACAAACAAACAAACAAACAAACAAACAAAACAGCCTACCTATTATATCACTTTTTTAAATAGATAGTACATTTGGTGACCAATTCAATTTACTCTTCTTAATTTTTTGTAATTTTATATCAGACTACATTTTCTACTCATACACGTTCCACCTTATTAGGGAAATTAATTACATTTCATAATATTTGATAAATATGTGAGGTATACTGTAGTTATTAAAAAAATGTTCAAACTCAACCATTACTCAACCAGAATTTGTAATTGTGCTAATGCCAGTGCTAATTTTGCCTCCATATTTGCACCCTTTTTGCTCTGTGATTCCTTTGTGGAATATATACATAACAAGTAAATGTTCTTGCTTCTGGGTGTACATGAATATGTGATATGTGTGAGCGTGATGCCTAGAGACCCACTCACCTTTTATTCCTGCCTTATACCCTGAGATAGACTGCAACTTTGACCAGGATGATGCAGTTACTGAAGACAAATGAATGTAAATGTTCTTAGAGTATCAGTAATATATTTTGAGGAATGACTAATGCTTGCACCAAAAAGGAAGTAAGTTTTGTAAAAGTCTTGACGTCTAAAAGGCACTGAATACGAGGATTGACCTGGTGTCTGAGACACCAGAAAGAAAAATTTTGAATCTGTTGAAAGCCTTCAGTAACTGGGCCAGGTGAGTTATATTAGAATGAAGACTAAACTTTGAATGATTTTTCCATTCCCATGATTTCAATGATAAAGTTAAGCATTTATAATACATGAAGGATATTGTGTCTTCTGCTCTTTGTTTTTCTTCTTTGTGGGTTTTATGTATTTTACGTCCCACTTATGGAGGGTTGTACATGTATCCATGGTGCTATGATTAAGTGGAGAGCGGTATTCTTCAGAACCAGTAGAGTTTGCTCTTTTTCTTGACATCTACTAACAGGAGGACTGTGACCATGACTGTGTCCTTTCATGTGGAGCCTATGAAAGGACCTTGCTATATTAAGCTCATCCTCTGGCCATTCTTGCCCACCTGAGTGTCCAGGGTGTACCTGGTGGTCCAGAACAACAGGAAGTAGAATGGAAGATCATGCAGTTAACTGTTGTTCTACAACTAAGTAGAGGACTACCAGGTCCATCGGGCTAACCGTGTCTTAAGAATGGGAACGGGAATGGGTGTGATGTAGTGGGGGCCTTTTATAGGATATACACAAGGTCAGTCAGGTGATGGCTATGCTATTAGTACTTGGTAAGGAAGCAAACAAATTTCAAAGCAAAAGTCCATTAGTTTTGAAGAAAACCACCCCTGTGTTCCGGAATGAAAAAAAAGTAGAACTACCATATATATTTGTGCTTACAGCTATCTTGGATGCAGATCCAAGCTTGTATTCCAGCACAACCAATGCCACACTCTCTACAGAAACACCAGTCACCTCAACCATGACCTCTCAGGGTACAATGGAAACTACAGAACTTTCTTCTTCCATAGTGACAGTCAACACAGACATGGGAAGAAGCAGTACTGAAACAACTTCTCTTATGACAGAAACAGCTTCTCCAACTACAAACCGCAGTGAACTGACTTCTCCAGAGAGCAGCATGATCTCCACTACAGCAATAAATCCAACACAATTGCCTACATCCAATGTAACAACAGATCCCAGAATGGTATCTCTCCCTTCCACAAGGTCACAGGAAACTGGAATCACAGCAACTGTGGAACTGACCACAGAAATAGATTATATGTCTGACAGAACCACACCAGAACCTTCATCTCCTCACAGCCTAACAACCTTCAGCGATGTGACCTTCAGCAGCCACGCTGAAACAGAAAAAGAAGATGATACGTCTGACAGAACCACACCAGAACCTTCATCTCCTCACAGCCTAACAACCTTCAGCGGTGTGACCTTCAGCAGCCACGCTGAAACAGAAATAGAAGATGATACGTCTGACGGAACCACACCAGAACCTTCATCTCCTCACAGCCAAACAACCTTCAGCGATGTGACCTTCAGCTATTTAGCTTCCACAGGGTCACAGCAAACTGGAATCCCAGCAACTGTGGAACTGACCACAGAAATAGAAGATATGTCTGACAGAACCACACCAGAACCTTCATCTCCTCACAGCCTAACAACCTTCAGCGATGTGACCTTCAGCAGCCACGCTGAAACAGAAATAGAAGATGATACGTCTGACGGAACCACACCAGAACCTTCATCTCCTCACAGCCAAACAACCTTCAGCGATGTGACCTTCAGCTATTTAGCTTCCACAGGGTCACAGCAAACTGGAATCCCAGCAACTGTGGAACTGACCACAGAAATAGAAGATATGTCTGACAGAACCACACCAGAACCTTCATCTCCTCACAGCCTAACAACCTTCAGCGATGTGACCTTCAGCAGCCACGATGAAACAGAAAAAGAAGATGATACGTCTGACAGAACCACACCAGAACCTTCATCTCCTCACAGCCTAACAACCTTCAGCGATGTGACCTTCAGCTATTTAGCTTCCACAGGGTCACAGCAAACTGGAATCCCAGCAACTGTGGAACTGACCACAGAAACAGAAATAGAAGATGATGTATCTGACAGAACCACACCAGAACCTTCATCTCCTCACAGCCTAACAACCTTCAGCGATGTGGCCCATGTTACAGCTACCGACAATGAATCTATACATACTTCTAATCATACTGCTGACTTAACTCCAACCATTACTGATTCTTCAGACAGCACAATCAGCACCATCATGTCCAGTCATGCTACTGTCATATCTTCATCCAGCTATAGCACCATTCCATATACACCAGCTCCATTAACTGAAGGTATGAAATCATTAAGGTAGAAAAGCTTATAGACTATAAAAAATCCTGTATCACATGTACAATTATTTACTTCTCATACCCCAGCTTGTTAGGAAGCTTGTTAGGAAGCTGGGTCCAGAAATTATACAGGGCCCCTGTAGCAGAGAGGTTTAAACACCTTGCTCGAGTGTCCAACAGTGACATCTTGAGCTCACAACCTTCTGATCAATAGCCCAGAGCCTTACCAGGTGTGCCAACACTGAAGGCCTTTTAAACGTCACAGCAGGGTCTATAAGATCTCAATCATAGAGGCTAATTTGAGTGTGCAGTCTGATCAATTGGGTAGTGCAGCAGCCTCACATCTACAGGGTCCCTGTTTAGATCCTGAGCTCAGCTTACTGCCTGTGTGGAGTTTTGTATGTTCTCATAGTGTTCCCATAGATTTCCTTCAAGCTCTCCTGTTTCCTCCCCACTCCAAAACATGCCAGTGGGCATAATAATATCCCAGGTGAATTCCCCTTAACCCAGTGTTCCTGTAATGCACAGCAATCTTGAACAGGATAAAGCAGTTACTGAAGATGTGTGTGCAGTGAGTTTCAGAGTTGTTCAGTGGCCATGGGCACTGAAGCCAACATCTGTTTTTATTTTCTGAATCAATAATGGGATTGGGGTTTTGCAACCATGATGAGCCAAACACCATACAGTAAGAAGAAGATGGAACTAGGATGGAGAATGGAACATCTCCTCATCATGTGTTGCCCCTACCATGATTTGTATGGACTAGTGTAATGGTTCATAGAACCCTCCTCACTGGGTCAACCATTGGTAGCAAGAACTAAGATGGGGCACTATAATGGGTGGATTTGTGGTTTAAGTTGTTTCACCAAGTTGCTGGCTGTAATGTTTACTCCTGACCCAGAGTCTAGAAGGGCCTTAAAGCATAGTATGTGGTCACAGAGCTGAATCATTGCTTGTACAAAATTTGACATCTTGAAAGTGATAGTAGAGGAAGGCTTACCCCAACATGATTGGCATAGTCTTTTTAGGAGGAGGAATGTTTAGGACAGGGTATTCCAGGACAACCCTGGTACTGGAGTACCCAGTGCCTTTCACAATTTAGTGTTTTCCCTGCTTCCAACACACCAGATTCAACTAATTACACAACAGCCCCTTATGAAGTGAAGTGGTTGTTAGAGCAGGGAAAACATTAAAATGTGCAAGACAGGAGCTACTCCCAGCGCTGGGTTGGGAACAAGCATTGGCTCATGTGGTAAAGTGGGTTGTCCACTAACTGTAGGATCAGCGATTAGATTCCTAGCCAATATCACTCTGCATGCCGAAGTGACCTGGGGCAAGACACTGAACCCCAAGTTGCTCCCAATGGCCATTGGTGTGTGTGTGTGAATGGGTGAATGAGAAACAGTGTAAAGTGCTTTGTAGAACTGCTAAGGATCAAAAGTACTATATAAGAGCAGACCATTTACATGATGGTGTGAAATATGGGTGATTAAGCTCAAGAAAATTCTGGCCTGGTGATATCTTGTGATATCTTGTGGAATCCAGTGATAGACTCCCTTCACCAACATGCCAAACTGAACTATAAGGCCTTGCTAACTGGATCAGGTGTGTTAGATTAAGATTAATACTAAGCTTTGCAGGGATCTTCATGATTGAAACAAATGTGAAGCCCTTATTTTCTCTTTTCTGTCTGTTTGTTTTATTTTCCACTTGCTTTCTGTTACATTTGTGCTTATAGCTAACGTGGGCACAGAAGCAAACTCAAATTCTAGCCCTACCACTACAGAAACACCAACCATTTGTTAAGCATTTATAATACATGAAGGATATTGTGTCTTCTGCTCTTTGTTTTTCTTCTTTGTGGGTTTTATGAATTTTACGTCCCACTTATGGAGAGTTGTACATTTATCCATGGTTCTATGATTAAGTGGAGAGCGGTATTCTTCAGAACCAGTACAGTTTTCCTGTTTGCTCTTTTCCTTGACATCTACTAACAGGAGGACTGTGACCATGACTGTGTCCTTTCATGTGGAGCCTATGAAAGGACCCTGCTGTATTAAGCTCATACTCTGGCCATTCTTGCTCACCTGAGTGTCCATGGTGTACCTGGTGGTGAAAAACACTAAAATGTGTAGGACAGGAGCTACTCCCAGCCCTGGGTTGGGAGCAAGTGTTGGATCAGGTGGTAGAGTGGGTTGTCCACTAATTGTTAGATTCCCGGCACCCATATGCCGAAGTGTCCTTGGGCAAGACACTGAACCTCAAGTTGCTCCCAATGGAAAGCTAGCACCTTGCATGGTAGCTCTGCTGCCATTGGTGTGTGTGTGTGTGTGTGTGTGTGTGTGTGTGTGTGTGTGTGTGTGTGTGTGTGTGTGTGTGAATGGCTGAATGAGTGCAGACCATTTACATACATAATACATATTCAGTTTTGCTATTTTGTTCATGTTTAATCATGACAGTCTGCATGGTGTTATACACAATACACAAACAAAATAGGCAAAATTGCACAGGATATCAGCTAAATGTTATAACTGATATCTTGTGGAATCCAGTGAAAGACTCATCATCCCTTCACCAACATGCCAAACTGAAATATAAGACCTTGCTAACTGGATCAGGTGTGTTAGATTAAGATTAATACTAAGCTTTGCAGGGATCTCCATGATTTAAACAAATGTGAAGCCTTTAGTTTCTCTTACCTGTCTGTTTTACTGTTTTACTTTCCACTTGCTTACTGTTATATTTGTGCTTACAGCTATCATGGGCACAGAAGAAAACTCAAACTCTAGCCCTACCACTACAGTAGCAACAACCGTGGCAAAATCTTCAGAATATTCTTATACCACAATATCAGGCCATACAGGAGCTTCTGAGACAGAAACAGCTTCTCCAATTTCCCCAACAAGCAGCATGGCCTCCACCACAAAAACAGTAACTGGGACGTCTAACACGAGTACCATCATGTCAAGCACTCATACTATTTCTCCATCTCCGCCCGACCACAGCACCACCCACTACACGTCAAGTCCACCCAGTCAAGGTATGGTGCTCCATGCTAATTTTTTAGAAAAGTATATTTTAGACCCTCACAAACCCTAGTAAGGTTTGATAAAGTGAAAAGTATAGGTTCATAGTGGGCATGTTGTGTATAGGTACCAACCAAGAGGTACCAACAAAAAAGGTACAATACGGTCCATGTGCAAATTGTATCAGACGTATAGAAGGTGAGGAAAACAATATGCAAGTACAATTGTTCCATGTGCTATTTGTTCCCCAAGGCCCAGTTGTTCAAACAGTTTAATCTGAATCAGAATGATCCGGATTTGAAAATCTCATGTTTTGCTATCCAGGATCAAGTAATCACCCTGATTCAGATACAAACCTTTCAAGATTACCAAATCCGGATTACTAGTGTTGTAAATCAGACTGCATATCACACTGTAGGCTACTAGCTATGTAAAGAACAACAGGTAGACTAGCCAGCATGGGGTCACTTTTTGTGTTTTTATTTCAAGAGACAGAAAACACAATAAAACAATACAATTAGTAAAACTGAATCTTACCAAACGTGTGTAATTGTGCGTGTTGAAAAAAAATCTAGAGTCTAGACATGAGTCTAGACAGGAATGCGTGTTCTGGTTATAAACTATATGTCAAGACTCTCTTTGAATGCCATCGGATTGATAAACATGTAGCTACTACAATATTGAATATAAAAAAAACACCTTTGTCACATTAATTATAAATTAATAAAGTAATCACCTCTTTAATGTTTATTACACCCACTATGTTTCATGTGTGCCGCCTCAATCACTATTGGTGACATGTTATAGCTGTGTCAGTGAACCAGGTTTAAATAATTTAGCCCCAATAGACACCAAATATAGGGGGAGATTCACTCGTAATCGTAATGGTGTGGGCTGGAAAGAAATCAACCCTAGTCTTTAAGTGTTTATCTTACTGCCATTGGTGGCGCCGGTGTTCTTAAGAATCAAGAGTACTATGGGAGGGCTTAGTCCGTCTAGTCCAATTATAGTCCGTCTAGTCCAGCCAGCACTGTTTTCAACATTTTAAGTGTAATCAGTTGTGTGCTATTTAGGTGTGACAGGTATTTTCAAATTGTCTGCCATGTAATAATTTAATAATGTGAATTAGATGCGCTCTTTATTAAATGTTGAGCAATTATTAACTGAAGAACAGAGTGAATTTCCAAAGCACATTTTACTTTGAGCTCCATTTATGATTCCCTGTTGTTGTTGTTTTTTTTTTTGTTTGTTTTTTTACAACTTTCAGTGTCCAACCAGTCCAGCATAACATCAACTAATGACCCAGATTCGACTTTAGTCACAAGTACAACAGTGACGGACAACACAAACAACACAATCACTCCTGCAACTACAACACATGTCAGTGCTACATCTCATTTTGAAACCACTGTAAATGTCTCAACAGAAACACCACCAATCACTACAACACTTGATTTGAAAACAACTGAAAGTTTTACATCAAGTAATATTACATTTACAAGTGTAACAACAGTCCATACCTCAACAGACACTGAGACAACACATTATTTAAATACAACTGAACATTTTACAACGCCAGATATCACTAATACACCTACACACAACATCACCACTACATCCATACCAAGCGCAGACATCACCACTGTGCAGTCAAATGACACCACCACAACCTCAAATGTCACTGCTACACCTGCACACAACTTCACCTCTACACCCACAAATGACACCACTGTGCTCTCAGACCTCACCACTACACACTCAAATGTCACCACTATGCCCACAGAATTACCCACTACACACTCAAATGTCACTGCTACACCCACACACAACTTCACCACTACACACTCAAATGTCACCACTATGCCCACAGAATTACCCACTACACACTCAAATGTCACCGCTACACCCACACACAACTTCACCACTACACACTCAAATGTCACCACTATGCCCACAGAATTACCCACTACACACTCAAATGTCACTGCTACACCCACACACAACTTCACCACTACACACTCAAATGTCACCACTATGCCCACAGAATTACCCACTACACACTCAAATGTCACCGCTACACCCACACACAACTTCACCACTACACACTCAAATGTCACCACTATGCCCACAGAATTACCCACTACACACTCAAATGTCACCGCTACACCCACACACAACTTCACCACTACACACTCAAATGTCACCACTATGCCCACAGAATTCCCCACTACGGACTCAAATGTCACCGCTACACCCACACACAACTTCACCACTACACACTCAAATGTCACCACTATGCCCACAGAATTCCCCACTACACACTCAAATGTCACCGCTACACCCACACACAACTTCACCACTACACACTCAAATGTCACCACTATGCCCACAGAATTCCCCACTACGGACTCAAATGTCACCGCTACACCCACACACAACTTCACCACTACACACTCAAACGTCACCACTATGTCCACAGAATTCCCCACTACACACTCAAACGTCACCATCACACCCACATCAAACACCACAACTACACAATCCAGCAACATCACTACGCCAAAGAGCAATGTCACAGCTGCGACTTCGCTTCCATCTACTTCTCTACCTACTAACACAACCACCACACCAGGTGTGTAAGCTTGCTTCTTTATTCATTACAAAAATATTAGAAAAGGCCTTTTTTGACTCTCTCTCTCTCTCTCTCTCTCTCTCTCTCTCTCTCTGTAATGTAGCTACCTGTCCAGCCACGCCCTGTCCACCTCTCAGCACGTGTATAAACTCCATATGTCAATGTCTGGCTGGAATGTACATGTTACAAGGCCAATGTCTTGAAGGTAGGGGTCAGAGGTCAAGCTTGGGAAAATAAGAATCATTAACACTCCAAATTTTGATGTAACCATATCTCTGTCTCTGTGTCTTCTTATTCTTTATTTGTAGGAAAAGTGTTTCCAGGAAATTTGCATTTTTCACTGACCTTTGAACCTGAAATGAGTAATCCTAACTCAGATATATTTCACAAAACAGCTAATGATATCATTGCAAAGGTGAGGCACATTCCCCTCCCAAACCTTTATTCTACATGTCTAATTACTTCATCTGTGAAACACATTGGGATTTATAAACCATTATAAGCTGCAGTATATACGATCTGGGATTCTCTTTGGTTGAAATATGTTATTTGGGAAGTTTTTGTAAAGTGGCTTGTTGTGAGCCAGTACACATTCATAGAATTTAAGGCAGTGTGCTGTTGATTTCCCAAAACTAAATAAATGAACTCAAAAAGAGACTTGGGAATAGACTTCATTTTTAATTTATACTTCAGGGCAATATATTTGTACTTTAATGGTGTTATGCAACATTGCATTGCCACTACATTGTTGAGGCATTGACATCCACCCTCTCTATTTCTCTCTCTCTTTCTGCCCCCCCGACCTTTCCAGCTGAAATACATTTTCAAAGAATCAGAAGGCTACGTACACTCTACAGTTCTGAAACTAAGGTGAATATCCTCCCACTTCTCTCCACACTCTCACCATGCTCTCTGACAGGCGTGATAACACTTTAACCACACTTCATGGCGCTAACCAGTCATCTGTGTGCGTGTGTGTTTGTGTTTGTGTGTGTCTGTTTGCAGTGAAGGCAGTGTGGTGGCTACAGTGAACAATGTGTTTAAGGCCAGCTCTCCCGCTACACAGCAGTCCACACAGCAGACCATAACGGCTGCCATAAAAAATGGCACTATCAATGCTACTTTTACCCGTAAGTTCAGCTCCAGCACTGCAGATTTGAATAAAACTCATGTTTACATTATGGAAAGCCATTAGGTTCAATTCAGTGTAACTCAGTAAACTCTGTCAGGTTGTTTGTGTATGTGTGTCATACTGTGTTAGTGTATACTGTCTCATTCACTATTAAGTTCTACCCCATGACAACAAAATGCATTCGATTGTTATTATAAATGATAAAGCCAGTTCCAGTACTCGGTAATTCTTACTTTTTCTTACTATTTTTCTGAAAAAAATAATAAAAAAAAAACCTATAGGTTTTGGTAATGTTTTTCCAGTGTGTTCCTGAGGAATTCCAGTTTAGGCCATGCGCATTTCTGAATGAAATCCAATTACAGATATAGACTATATAGGCAAAAGTATGTGGACACCTGACCAATCACACCCATATTTGCATTCTAGATTTAGTTCCCATTTGCTGTTAAAATAGCCTCCACTCTTCTGGGAAATCTTTCCTCTAGATTTTTTCGACTGTGTCTGTAGGGATTTGTCCATTCAGCCACAAAAGCATTAGTGAGGTCTGGGACTGATGTCAGACGAGGACGCCTGATGCATTATGTTGTTCCAGTTCATCCCAAAAGTGTTCAGTGGGGTTGAGGTCAGGGCTCTGTGCACGAAGACATGGTTTGCCAAGGTTGAAGTTCTTCCGGTCCAAATTTGGCAAACCATGTCTCCGTGCAGCTCGCTTTGTGCACAGGGGCATTGTCATGCTGGAACAGGTTTTGGCCTTCTTAGTTCCACTGAAGGAAAATTGTAATGCTACAGCATAGGAAGACATTCAATTCATAGACAATTCCATACTTCCATAACTTTGTGGCAACAGCTTAGAGAAAAAAGATAGCTATAGAGATAAGCACATATCTTTAATGGAACACTGCATTATTTGAAAACTGTTTCTTTCTTCACCTCCTCACTCTTTCTTTCCTTGTGTCTGTTTGTGTGTAGCTACAAGTCTTTGTGATCAGAATCCATGTGACACCAGAACCACAGAGTGTAATAGTACAGACACCTTTCCTATTTGCTCCTGCATGCCAGGCTACGTACTATCTGGATTTTCTTCAAGAAGCTGTATAGGTGTGTGAGCATGTGTGTGTGTGTGTGTGTGTGTGTTTGAATGTGTGCTCACAGAGGCATTCAAGTTGCTTTAAAGTAACCATGAAATGGCTTGAAGTGAGCCGTGATGTGATTCTGTATGTTGACAACACTTGGCCAGTAGTGCTTGAGATACACCACAACCCTGCTATATCTTAGTGAATTAGCTAGATTAAGATTGGAATAGGTTTTATAATTAGGGACCAGGTCAACGCAGCTCGGGACATCATTAAAACGGACCAGTGACGGAATCTTTTCACGGGGTCAGTTCATGGACGTCTCAGTGTAAAACATACTCTCACTGACCCCTTTAATATGAACACCTGTACACCTGCCCGGTCATGCAATTATCCAGACAGCCAATCATGTGGCAGCAGTGCCATGCATAAAATCATGCCGATACACACCAAGAGATTCAGTTGATGTTCACATCGAACATCAGAATGGGGAAAAATTGTGATCTCGGTGACTTTGACCGTTAATTCAAGCGACCACTCTTTTCATCTGCGGTGAGCAGAAAAGCATCTCAGAATGCAGAACAGAACAGGGGTCCTCAAACTTTATGCATTCCAGGACCACTTGAACTGTCAAATAAATGCCATAGACCTGTTCAGTACAGATATATTTAATGGCCCACACAGAAATGCAAAACAAACTAAAAGTTTCAAAAGTACTTTTTTTGGTTACTGATGTGTCGATTTGGATTAGATGCAGTTGAAGATGCAATCAATAGGAAATCAACATAATCAAATTAGAAACATGCTTAAGTTTGTGTGTTTAGTTTGCTGATCTGTTTATGTGGTTCGAGGTGATATAGTCTGCATTTACTGAGGTTTTTATGACAAAAAAAGATGCAACTTATCCAGTTTAACACACTCACACAGACTCTAACTGTAATCTGCTTGTTTGTTCCTCAGCCTGTCCCAGTGGCCAGAAAGCAGAGGGCCAAAATTGTGTGCCGTGAGTAACCTGCTCTTAAACATATCTACCTTAAGTAAAACTCTAGGCTGGCTTGTAAAACATATCTACCTTAAGTAAAACTCTAGGCTGGCTTGTAGGCTGGCAGTATCACTACTGCCCCCTGGTGCTGTAGTGATATATCAGCAGGATAAAGAGATGGATGTGCTAATAATGTTGCGGTCACTGTTACTTTTCAACAGTTTTAATTGTGTCATTTATTTTCCAGGTGTGCATTTGGTTATTCTGGCTTCAACTGTAATGACTGTAAGTTACAATCATTTTATTCAGGATGGGATTCTAAAGTGACCTCATATAATATGGTGCCCTCCATTAATATTGGCACTCATGGTAAATATGTGAAAAATTGTCTTTCTTGTTAAACCTTTTGATCTTTTGTTCAGAAAAATCACAAAAGTACTCTGCTCTTATGGATATCAAACAATTGCAAACACAGGTTTATATATAAAAAAAAATGTGTTAAATATTTGTGCAAAAATTATTGGCACCCCTATGAAAAATATATAGCTGTGATGTGTGGCAAAAAGTTGTTCAGCTTCACAAAATGGGCAGTAGCTATAAGAAAATAGCACAAGCGTTGAAAATGCCCATTTCCACCATCAGGACAATAAGTAAGACATTCCACTCAACTGAAGATGTTATGAATCAACCTGGAATTGGACGTGTGTCTATATCGTCTCAACGCACTGTGAAGAGGACGGTTCGAGTAGCCAAAAAATCTCCAAGGATCACAGCTGGAGAATTGCAGAAGTTAGTTGCGTCTTGGGGTCAGAAACTCTCTAAAACTAGTCTGAAATCACCTACATCACCACAATTTGTTTAGAAGGGTTTCAAGAAAAAAAATCCTCTACTCTCATCCAAAAACAAACTCGAGCGTCTTCAGTTTTCCAGACACTACTGGAACTTCAAATGGGATCGGGTTCTATGGTCAGGTGAAACCAAAAGAGGTAGCCATATGGAAAACTCCCTCATGCCCACGGATCTTTAATGTTTTGGGGCTGTTTTTCTGCCAGAGGACCTGGATATTCTGTTAGGGTACATGGCATCATGGACTCTATCAAATATCAACAGATATTAAATGAAAACTTGACTGCCTCTGCCAGAAAGCTTAAAATGGGCCATGGTTGGATCTTCCAGCAGGACAATGATCCAAAACATACATCAAAATCAACACAAAAATAGTTTACTGACCACAAAATCAAGGTCCTGCCATGACCATCCAGTCCCCTGACCTGAACCCCATAGAAAACCTGTGGGGTGAACTGAAGAGGAGAGTCCACCAGCATGGACCTCGAAATGTGAAGGATCTGGAGTGATTCTGTATGGAGGAACGGTCTCAGATCTCTTGCCATGTATTCTCCAACCTCATCAGGTATTATAGCAGAAGACTCCGAGCTGTTCTCTTGCCAAAGGGAGGTAGCACAAAGTACTGACTAAAAGGGTGCCAATAATTGTGGCACACATATATTTAACAAAGATTCTTTTTGATAAACCTGTGGTTTGTTTGCAATTGTTTGACATCCATGAGAGCAGAGTATTTTTTGTGATTTTTTTTTGTAACAAAAGATCAGACGGTTAAACAATAAAGTCAATGAAATTTTTCACAGCCTTCTTTGCTCATATTTACCAAGGGTGCCAATATTAGTGGAGGACACTGTATATGCAGTTTCAACAAGGAAACTTTTGCTATCTTTTGCAAAATAAAAGGATTGTGAAATTACAAACTACTCCTCTCATTTTTAACTCAAGAGATCACCCTGACTTATTAAAAGCAGGTACACTGTATGAACATAGGTATATGTGTGTATATACATACCAACACTGTGTTTCTCTGTGGTAGCGGCGTTGTTGGCACTGGTAGTGGTCGCCGTCGTTTTAGGTGCGATTTTGCTCATCCTGGTTTTGGCCCTGATCATCTTCTTTGTGTTCTGCAGGTGTGTATATCAATATATAAAAATAAATAAACAAATCTCTTGTAATTAAATAGTTCTATCTGACTTTTACTTAAGCAAAATGTATTCAGGTTATGAATACTTTACTTCTGATATTCATATATATATATATATATATATATATATATATATATATATATATATATATATATATATATATATATATATATGTAATGTTGAAACATTTTATCTGCTTTGGCTTTATTGAGAGTCAAAACATAATAGCTTAATATTTAAAAATTACAGAATTGTCAGGGAGACACAGAGTGTAAAATAAAATACAGTGGAAATAGTCACCTATTCAAAGCAAATAGCATACACATATGTTTAAAATGTTTTTTTTTAATTATTTATTTTTTATTTTTTTTATAAACATTTTAAAATAGTCAGTGAATTCATGCCACTAAAATTGTGTGCTAGTGAATTGTATAGTTTTGTCAGACTCCCTATACGTTAGCTTGGTTCCGGAAATGACCGGCAGGTTGACGTCAGATGAACTAAGTGGTCTATGTGTAACACATCAGGTTATATTGTATTATATTATATTATATTATTATTGTAGATGGTAGTAGTATACTGAAGACATTTGAAAACTAGGATGTTAAATCAGCTATCAATATCCTGTGGAGAGAACTGAGAAAAGGTGTAATGTGTGTTAATTCTGAGCAGGTTTAACACCAGGGCTCTTGAGTAAAACAGATAACAGTGTATTACAGTAATCTGTTCTCCTTGTCACGAAATGTGAAGTGTGATTGGCTTCAATAGTGGTCCCCCAACTTCCTGGTACTACTTTCTGCTCTTTCAAACATGTAGGTGTCCATTTTGGCTGTTATTACCAATAAATATACGGGGGGGATAAGTATTGGACGTGCCAACATTTGTTTCAGTAAATACATTTACAGTGAGGCTATTCACATGAAATTGTCACCAAACATCAGTGTTAACTCAAGAAATCTGGAAATGTAAAGAATCCACAACATTAAAGTCTATAAATAAAGCTACGTATAATAGAAAAATATATTGAATTAATTAAAGCAAAAATGCAGGGACAGTAACTTGTTTTGTGGACGTTCTACAATATTAAATGTAACTAAAAATGGATAAAACACATGGTGTGTTGTTCGTTAATCAATAAAATTGGGTTGCACTGGCAAATTGCTGTGGATCAAAAGGACTAAAAACATATTATGACATATTGTTATTGGAAAATAACCAATTTCTGGCTGGTAACTGTAACCCAGCTTTGCATCGGTTTGCATCACACCACCCTGTTGTTGATTATTTCCTATAACAGCATGACACCAAGTGTGTGTTTTATTCCTTACATAGCCTTTAAATTGATTCTTGAAGCTATCTAACTTCCCTGAAAAAAATAAAAGTCAGAAAATATATATATTTTTTCACTTCAACTGCACGCTTTGTGATACTGATCTCTCCGAAGTCTCCGATATTCAGTTGGACCTTTCAATCATGAACCCTTTCTTGCAGTACACTGCGGTTCCGTTCTGAGTACTGAACGGACGTTGACTTATTGGACATTTTCAATCAGTATGAATAAATGAATAATTTTATTGCCACGAGTCTTTTATAAGTTTAGTCAAGACACGGTTGGGTTTATGTGTGTAGAGTATCGTGACTCTGTGTTTAGCTGCTGGTGAGCAGGGCGATGAGAAAGAGGAGGGGTGGGAGCCCTCTCGACAATACCACTGGTACAGAGATAAAACAGACAGCACAGCTAAAGCTTTATCGATAGTAAAACACTGTATATAACTGCCACAATAAAATTCTGACAAGAATTTTAAAAAAGAAATACTTATGAAAACCTGCAAATTCTTAAAGCTCGGAGTGTGTACTTTCATACGAACCATTAACCACTACTGTGGACTATGACATCAGAAATAAATTCAATTCTGAACATGGACAGCCACAAAAAAAGGTGGGATTGATATCGTATATTGTGTATGTATTGTGAATGATGACATTAGAGAGTGTTTTGTCTACATTGTGTGAGACCCTGTATGGACGCTCAGTATATTTATCCATAGAAGACATAGAAAGTCTAATGAGTGAGAAATTCAATAATATACATGTTCCTTCTATGTAATGTCCACAGGACAAAGCATGTCTCCCACACCAGTAGTCCTTACTCCCCAGACAAGTTCCAGACTTGGCCCGCCCAGCCCGTCACTCCCATCCCTCGTGCATCTCTCGCCCGCGACGCTAAGTCTGAACCCTATGGTACGGAGATGCCCTTGCCAGACAGTAGAAAACCCAGCAACGGTTTGGTAAGTTTCCAGCAGTCCTTGTCTACTTCGCATCGAAACATTTTCGAAATCCCGCCAGTTATATCTCAGCTCACAGTGGACTTCCATTGCCTCAATTAAATAGTCATTTATTTATAATCCGATCTATCTGGTTGTTATGTAATGCATCACCCACTGTGAGTATGAGGATAACTGATGCACACTTGCTTATATCTCACCTGCCAGATAATGATAATAATTAAAATGATGAGAGCACTGCTGCCACCACCAATGCACATGATGACAAAATACACAAATCACAAATGAGCTCTATCTTTTGCCTCTCTGTTAATAGAGAACAGACCTTATACCCAGTGAGACGTTAGTGATTTCAGTGACTTTTAGTGAAGACGTCATGATACAGTCTGGTCTGATCACCTCTCTTCTTCATTAAAAAAAAATAAAAAATAAATAAATAATATATATATATATATATATATATATATATATATATATATATATATATATATATATATATATATACTTGGTTCCACAAAAATCCCAAATAATCCACGTTAAGACATTCGTTAAGAACAGATAATCTAATGTGAATGCCGAAAATTACATATATATTTATTTCTTTTTAGCTTTGAAAGATAAAAGTAGGCCTGCTAGTTCATTTGTACTAGCCACCCATCATTGCCTGTGGTGTAATATATCAAAAATGAAACCAGCACTGGCGATTTTTGTAAAAATTAAGGTTTTGTGTCTTTTAGTGTGAGTATGTTAGCCTTAAGGTTATCTATACGCTATTGTGCTCCAAAACAATGACAAAATTCACGTTCAGAAGGTATATGCATTCAAAATGTACAGTCTGTTTTTACCACCAATACGGATCAACAATTTTGATGATTCTGCACTTCAGGTTCTCATAGATTTTCTGTCCGATCAAATGCTCACTAGAATCTGAAGTGTCCCACCCCCAACATTATAAAAATCCATGGTACTAACTGGGCAGTGGTGGCTTGGTGGTTAAGGCTCTGGGTTACTGATCGGAAGGTCAGGCGTTCAAGCTCCAGCACTGCCAAGCTGCCACTGTCGGGCCCTTGAGCAAGGCCCTTAACCCTCTCTGCTCCAGGGGCGCTGTATCATGGATGACCCTGCGCTCTGACCCCAACTTCTTAACAAAGAAGTTGACCCCAACTTCTTAACGAAGAAGAGAATTTCACTGTGCTGTAATGTATATGTGATCAATAAAGACTCACTAAGTACAGCTTAGCCCGGGCTGTGAGGTAGGCTAAACGCTGTTGGCTATTTAAAAAGTGGGAGGAGCCACTCCATATGTGCTGTCCTGACTTCCTGTTACAGTGGAAATTATGTCAACACATCAAATAACGCTGTGTGTTTCAAGGCACTTCACGGGGACTTTATAGCATTGTGAAGACATTTTCTCAGCATTGATTCGTACGGCACAAATCAGCACAAGTGAATGGGATGATTTTAGGCACCATTTAAATCAAAGCTAACCTCATAATGGACATCCATAGACATCTCTTGTCAGTCAATGCTTACTGGGTACTCCCAAATGGACTTCAGGGAAGATAACAGAATTGATAGAGAACATACTTTTGAATGTTTGATGTATTTTTCTGCATAGACCCACATAATAAATTAACCCCTTTTTAAATCACTGGGTGTTTGTGTGTGTGTGTTGTTGTTGTTGTTGTTGTTGATATGCATGTGATGCATGTCCGTTCCGCTTTGCCTGCATGTCCCTCAATCCCTCCATTATGATGCTTTAGAAGTTAAGAGGAAAGGTAAGATATGACATGACCTTATCCACTCATCTCCTCTCTTATCGGGCCCAATCAAATCGTTTTGGGTGTGCATGTGTGCATGCTGCTGGTGGTGGTGGACTCCTTGTTTTCTAATCAGATTAATTTACTACTCTGCTCACGATGAAATCACTGTATAGTGCAAAACAGGTTTTTCCGAAATAAAGGCGGTTGCTACGTTCAAATGGGGTTGTGTCTGTTGTGTTTACCAAAGGATTAAACATTTTGGACAGCTCTGATAGTGTTTGCATGTTGTAGTGCCAATGATAAGTTTTTTCCCTCATTTTCACCCCAAAGTGGTCACCTGTCAAATCCCGCCCACTAGCCAGCTCTCCACTATCACATGACAGCTACCAAACAGTGAGGCTAAGGGCTAACAAGTGCCTCCTCTGAGACATGTGAAACATCATAGGGCAGCATAACACACTTGGAGGCAAATGCTGTCTGCCCTCTTCCGCATACATGAGCTCACAGATGTCTTTGTTCTCAGGTCTTTTAAGTCAGTTACAAACAGTTGAGGTAAATGTTGATATTCTGAACAGTTTGGTCCCATTTCCACTGTCAGTCTCTTTGCCTTTAGACTTAACAACTGCATGCAGTCCCCTCCAAAAGTATTGGAATGGCAAGGCCGTCTCTGGGTTTCGCGTGTGAAGACTGCATTTGTTGTAAAAAAAAAAAAAAAAAAAAAAAAAAAAGGATAAACCAATATGAAGGCCAGATAGCTGTCTTTGGCTATAAAGCAAGGGATTTTGAAGAAAAGAGGGAAAATTGAACAGAGCCACTGCACAAGTGTTAGCTATAGCCAATACAACAATTTGTAATGTCCTGAAAAAGAAAGAAACCACTGGCGTACCAACAACCAGACATTGAGCAGGTTGGCGAAGGAAAACAACAGCAGTTGATGTAAATAGTCTGCGCCTTTATGGCGCATCATATGGCGCGCTTGGAGGCAAACGCTGTCTGGCACCTTTAGTTAAATGTGGTGCCTTTATGGCGCCTTTAATCTTAGCAGTTCTACGAAGCGCTTTACTGGTGTTTATTGTGTTTACAAGATGAGTCCATGTGAATAGCCCAGTTAAAACTTTCAGAGACAGTTCTCACCAAGTTCACGATTTGGTGACATTTCTCAACAATAGACATTCGATTAGTGCTCAGTGCTAAGTGTAATTGCAATGGAATTTGACTTGTTTGAAGGCTTTTATTAACAATTTACCATCACACTTGAGAGAAATGTTGATATTCCAGACAGTTTTGTCACCTTTCCACTGTCACTCTGACTTTACATTGTCAGTATAAAAGACTTAATAGATATGTGCAAGCTAAATAATTAGCTGTAGTCCACATTTCCCAGTTACCAGGTAAGAGATCGGATGAAAGCGCAAATTTATGACTTCCATTTGAACGTACTATATATATATATACATATATATATAATTATATATATATAATATACATCCAACCTGTTTTGCATGGGTTTTCCTTAATTAATTACTAAATCAATTGACTAACTCTCGTTTATTGTGTCATTCCGGAAATTTTGTAATCCTATTGCATGATGGGTGATATAAGGGATGAAAGACAGAGATTTATAGTTTCAAGTTTTATGGTGATCAGTGTTTGTCTAATATTCCCTGCTGCTTCTCTTTCAGATGGGCTCCTACGACCTCATGCAATTAGATGACATGAAAACGTTTAAGGGCAAAAACGCTGCTCGCTATTCTTACTTGGTTGAGGGCCATGAAAACCCTTACTTCAGTTCAGCAGACGAACAACCATCGTCATCCTGAGGGGAGAGGAGAGGAAACGAGAAGAGACTGGTTAATAAGTAGGACACTTGTGAAATGTAGGAGATGATGAAGAGGGGTGTAGTTTTTATTTCATTTTATTATTTTTTTTTAAACAAATACAAATGAGACTTTTTCCGGAGTCTTTCATACTCCAGTTTGTTCTCTGTTGAGGAAAATTTTGTTCATTTTTAAAAAAAAATTTTTTATGTATATCAGTTCCTCCTTACAATCGGTTTTAATGTAAACCTATAAAATGCCTTTAACATATTGCTAGCATTGAGCTTACAGCTGCTTTCCGAAAGCCTCGACCCTCATATTATGTTCCCTACTTTAGTAATTAATATCTCTTTGACCCAGACCTTGATCTTTAGATTCCAGTATACATTATGCTCTATGTGTCCATACGTGCTTGTTGGAGTTGGTCCCCACTTTGCTCTTATAATAATGTCCATTCTACTGGGAAGGCTTTCCACTAGATTCTGGAGGCATGTGGGGACTTGTATTCATTCAGCCTCGGCCTCAAGAGTTTTAGTGAGGTCGAGCACTGATGTCAAGTGAGGAGGTCTGGTGTGTTCCAGTTCATCTCTAAGCTCTTCTGTGGGGTTGAGGTTAGGGCTCTGTTCAGGGCTCACTTGAATTCTTCCACATCAACCTTTAACATGCCTTTATGTACCTCGCTTTGTGCATTGTCATGTTGGAACAAGCTAGTGCTCGACCCATTTGTTCTGCTGAAGGAAAATCTTGATTCTAGAGCAAATAAAGACTATACAATTTTGTGCTTCCAACTATAGTTACAAACTATAGTTTGGAGACGGTCCACATATGGGTGTGATGCTCAGGTGATGTATTGAATCTTGATTATAATAACTAGCTTTTATTGGTGGTGCACCATTGGTGGTGCTGTTCTTGCTTCCACAAAAATAAAAAATAAACAGTTTTAAGCTTTTTTTTTTTTTTTTTTTTTTTTTTTTTTACACAGAAAATGAGATGATATAGATGCCAAAAAACATAACCTTATTTTTGTGAATTTTTTTCTTGAAAGAGAGGGATAGCTTAGCCTTGATAGTGCATTTACTGTATACCAACCAGTCTTGAATCAGAGAAATCTTTTTGTTGTTATTAATCACTTTTATTTCACCTTTATATTCTCAGGTGAATATGATCAGGGCTCATGTCCCCCCCCCCCAAATACTGTAAAGATAATATAATCGTAACTGGTAGAGATTGTGCTCATTGTGATGCTTGCTCTACCATTGAATGATGATGTTTGTACAGTGCATTGCAAAAGTATTCACTCCCTTTCAACATTTCCACCTTTTGTAGTGTTACAACCTGGAAAAATGGATTTAATTGTGATATATTGCATGAATCTACACAAAATATCCCATAACATTGAACAGGGAGAAAAATCAATGTAGTTGATGAACAGAAAAGTAAAATAAAAATGGAAAAGATGTGATTGCATAAGTAAATGATGTGAAACCCCTAAATTCGTTCTGGTGCAAGCAGTTGCAATAAGACGTCACATAATTAGCTGAGAGTTTGTTCTGGGAAAGTTCTGGGTATCAGGTTGAATAAAAAAAAAGAAAAAGAAAACATTAAATCCACTATTAAAACACGGAAAGAAAAACTACAAGGAGACCATCCACCAAAAGTCTTTGATTTTTTTTTTTGTTTGTTTGTCAGCCCTGAACATTTACATTATAAACTTTATTTTGAAAAAAAAAAAAAAAAAAAGATTTGTAATGGTTTTAATGGTTGTAATGGTGGCTTGAATTATTACTGTTTGGTTGGACATACATTTGAATAATTGTTTGCACAGCACATTACTGTGTGTTTGATTTAATTTATTTCATGTTTTTTTTGTTACGAATGTTGCGATTGCGACTCTGAAGCACCTCATCGGTGTCATCGTTACCATTTACCAATTTTAATATTGTCTTGAACAACAGCAAGACGTGTCCAATGTGTAGTACAAACTGCTTTAGAAATAGCGTACCACTTTACAATAACACTACATGAATAATCATGCGCTAATACCTGAATCAATACTTACTTCAAATATGAACTAATGAGGAGTTAAGGCATGTACTAATCACAAACTAATGAAGCGCGTACCTTAACTAAGACATTAATCTTATGAATTCATGCGTGAATAACAACCACCTTAAGTACATCCCTGTTAAACCTTAAGTACAGGTTTGTTAGTTAATGTATTAATTAACATGTAGGGGTAAACTAAATCAAACATGCTCTATAGGAAAGAATATGATGATATTTTGAGGGGCATTGACCCAAAACATGAGCAAGAACCAAAGAGAGAAATGGGTGACTGTTCATAACGATTTAAAGCAGGGAGACCTGATTGACCTAGACATAGTAAAGCAGTCAGAATAAACACAGACTAAAACACCGGAAAATAAACTTATAACACACTGGTTTTAATATGTTAATAGATAATAGCGTCTGCTAAATGAATACAGTTTACTGTTCTAATTTCACCCTTGTGGGCAAAGGAGCTGTGCCCCGGCCCGATCCACCCAGAGCACGTACTAGTACTTCAATGGGATTTGAAGAAAAATGGATGGATATTGACGCAAAATGGGTTGAGATGAACTGATTGGTGTTTATTATCAGTGCGTCTTTCTACGTTCGATAATGAGGAACACTGTCAATTATCGAAGTGATCCAGTGCCGTCTAATGATGTTTGTGTACGCAGCTGCATACGGCAAATTATATAAACAATTTGAAACGATGCACGTTTAATTCATGTTCTTTCTCATAGAAAAAGTGTTTGATTTAGTTTACCCCTACGTGTTAATTTATACATTAACTAGCAAACACATCGTAGTTAAGGTTCGCTCTTCATCAGTTCGTGATGAGTACATGCCTTAGCTCGTCATTAGTTCCTATGACGAGTTAGTATTAATTCAGGTATTATTAAAGTGCTAGAAGAAATAGTAAAAACAGCAAGGTGGCTAAAGAGAGACAATTATTTTCAGCATCTTCTGAATGTTATCATCGCCACTATTACTGAATCAGGACCAGATTTAATCACTGTTGTACTGTTTTATTGTTTTCATTTCGTCTTTTTGTCTACTTTTGCACTTTTTTTTTTTTTTTTGCACAAATTTTAGGACGCTATAAATAGGGCTTCACGATATGGACAGAGTATTACATCGCAATAATTATTACTTATGAAAAGTTGTGGTTTAAAACTATTAAATGATATATTGTGTAGCCTTAGTTATAAGTGAATGTTTAAGAAGGGCTGGAGCTCGTTGTTCAAGGGCTCGTGATTCGTTTCTCCAAAGGGACTTGTTTATGTGCACACTCTGGTATGAATTTCTGGTATATGTTTCTGTACGCCTCTCAGTGCTCCTTTACACGTAGGAACTTTATGCACAGATAAGCATTTCATTTATTGCAGTAGCAGTGCCAATAATGAAAACTTTATTTAGACATTCATATTAATATCAGTTTCTTTTATTCAGATGTCTACAAATATGTTGTTTTCTAAATGTAAATCTTTTTTTTTTTTTTTTTGTAAATCATTTTTGTAAATTGATGTTCCAAATTAAAATATGCAAAAGACAAATAAATTTATTTAGATAACCGAGTTGTACTTTCTTAATCATTGTATATAACGCTCAGATGTTCCAAAACACAAGCTATAAGAATTTATAGAGAATTTCTTTCTTTATTTATTTTGAAACAACAGCACAATCTAAGTGATTTTTTTTTTTTTCCAGAAGAGGCATAAATGTATTTTTCTTCATTTCTCCCCTTAATATTTTTAAACGGGAGGTATCTGTCAGTCCTGTGTTCAGGTATTGAGTTCCTCTCTTAGTTATGTAATAGTGTCCAGTAGGCTGTGCATTTTCCTTTTTGCTTTCATCTTAAAAATAGGACATTGCGTTGGGTTTCCCCAAAGATCTAACAAGTTCAACATATACAGTATATATCCCACGGTCACGTTACAAAGTAGAATTTCGGAAGCAAGTGCAGATTGTGAAACATTTAATAACCAGTAAACACAAACAAAGGACTACAAACATACAAAACACTGTGGCAAAAACCAAAATACGGTAGCATAGACAAAAGCATGGATAGACGATAACGTGAGACAAGGAAAGCAGTGCAAACAGTGGCATATATACTAGTGTGCTCATTAACTGAAAAGAAAATCAGGTGCAGGTGGTCATGTGACACTGATGAATATGGTGCAGTGGCTGCTGGGATATGAAGTCCAGAGTTCCCTCGTTGATACATGATACCCACAAAACCTTACCTCAAGTTAGGAAATTTTTTACCTAGCCAAAACTCAGTTGTAATGTCTTGTTACGATTGTCAGACTTAAATTGAACACCTCATTAAATAATATAACACCTAAATGCAAATTTAAGTTATAGTTAATTAGTTAGGGTTATAAAACGGAATTTAAAAAAAAAAAAAAATCTGTAAAATTTAGAAATAAAAGACAAAAAGGCATGCTGGTACAGGATAATAATCAACGACAGAGTGATGTGTTGTGGCCCGGCATGAAGAGGACTTACTGTTACCATCCCGAAGTGGTTTAATTTCCTATAACAGCATGTCCTGAAGTGTTTTATTTCTTTTAAACAATGGCATTTTGCCAACACCAACCATTTTTTACATTTCATTAAAGAACGACACTGTATTTTTTTTTAAACGTTTATAGTTACATTTAATGTTGTGGAATGTTGTGTTATCACTTTCTATAGACAGTCCCTTCTCTCACTAGTGTCTAGTATTTTTCACCGTTCTGAAGAAACTTTGAAACTGGTCAGATAATTAAGTATAAACGTGATAGTATTGTAAAGGTTTGCTGCAGTTGTTTACAGTGTACATAAAACGTACATCACGTGGGAAAACAGAATAAACGTTATGCTACTTCCCAGTTTCCAGTTCAGCTAAACACTATGAAATAAGCAGGATTTAAATAAATGAATAAATAAATAAATAAATAAATAGGTTCATTTGTCAATTGAGGCTTTTAGGCGCTCTAATCCAGGCATGGAATTATAACAAAAACTCCTGCACACACACACACACACACACACACACACACACACACACACACACACACACACACACACACACACACACTCCGTCAGGCCCTATATCTTCCGCTGCAGTAAATCATCCAGGCGGTTTGGAGACGTGATTTCAGTCTTGGTCTTGGCGTCCAGCCGAGTAATAACTGCACTCATATACAGCATAAGAAGCGCTCCTTTAAATTGACAGTGTATGTGGTTTTTGCTGCAAAACAGGAATATTAAATTCAGATCATGAGTCTCTGAGTCAGCTCTCCTGAGTTCCGAGCTACCCAGTGTTGCTGTCTCACAGCTCCAGGGTCCCCAGTACGATCCTCAGATCAAGTGTCCGTCTGCGCGGAGTTTTGCACGCTCTCATCTCCATGTCGATGTGGGCTTCCTTTAGGTTCTCCAGTGTCCTCCCCACCTCATAACATCATGCAGGTATTAAAGATGCACCAATAAACAACAACAACAACAACAACAACAACAACCCATGAGTCAGCAGACTACGCAGCAGTACTCATGAGTCAGCTAGACAGGTGAGAAAAAGGAATTTCTCCAGTGTCCTGTTGTAAAACATGCACAGTGCTATTAGGATGCATTACAGCTATTTTAGACAACATCATTCATTTATATCGTATATTCAGCGCCAGATGCCAGAGAAACCCCACACGGACACGGGGAGAACATGTGAAACTCTGGACAGACTGTAACACGAGCTCAGGGTTGAACTGGGGACTTTACACTACCTGCTGCGAATAGAAATAGTATTATTAAAGACTGAGATAATGCTAGATTTTGGACTTATATTAGATATTAGATATTGAAAGATAGTGATCTTTTACACAGGGTTCTTTTGTTCGGTATTTCTGTAGTATGTTAATGCATTTTCCGTCTGAAGAAGCGAAGCATAAAAACCCGTCTAGCCCAGTTTTGGAGAAAATTCCGGATGCTGGAGTGAGTAATGATGCTTGTTTGCTTGCTAAATCTCTCCCTTTGTCCCTCCCTCCTTGTGTGTGTGTGTGTGTGTGTGTGTGTGTGTGTGTGTGTGTGTGTGTGTGTGTGTGTGTGTGTGTGTGTGTGTGTGTGTGTGTGTGTGTGTTCACAGGCGGTAAGACTCTTTCCCACAGAGACAGGGGGGCGAATCCGGGTTAACAGATGCCGCCTGAGAATCAATTAGACAGAAGCCCGTAATAACCTTCATGACCCCGAACGAACTGTACACTAATTAATGAGGGCGTAATACTGTACACATGGCGTCAATCTCATACCGGGCCACTTCATCATGACTCCCACACAACACAGTGCAGTATTCTCCGTGTCCATCATGAACAGAAATGTGCACACACATTTTGTTTAGACTCACAAATTGCCACTCCAGTCCTGTTCCATTTACATATGGAGGTGTCGGTGTGTTTCCTGCTTCAGTCACAAGCAGCTTTAGAGAAATCCGGATGGAGGTCCCTGATGAGGTGTTAGAGATGACAGTAGTAAGGAAAACCTTCTTGAGACACCAGACCCTACAGGGAATCTGCCTTCTTTTGGGTGACTCCGGATCGTGGGATTATAAATCATTACAGCATACAGGTGTAGAAGAGTAAAGACAAACAGTACGGTGTGTTGAAAGGATTGTTCTCTGTCTACTGTATGTGTGATTATCAAAGATTATACAGACTATAATTTCAGGATGTTTTTGGGTATTGAGAATGAAAAAAAAAACTGATTGAGTAAGTTTACTCAAAACTTACTTCCCCGATGAAAAATAAACAAACAATAGTAGCTGTCATAGAATTTGTATTGGTTTTAATGGTTATAATGGGAATTGTATTGTTTTAATGGAAACTGTAATGGTCCCTATGGGTCTATACTGGTAATTTGTAGCTTTCAAATGGTGGCATGTTATGCCTAGTGGATACCATCAAGGACCAACATCCTTAATAAGTCCTACTATGTAATGGAAACCATTTGGTCATGTTTTAATTTGTTAATAGATGATGGTTTGTAATTGGAAACAATTCAAAGTTTTGTGATGGTTTGTATTGTACTTTTATTTTATTTTTCTCAGCAAGGTTGTAAAAGAAGTAAATGTTTTTAAATGATTTTTTAAAAAAATCATAATTTATCATTTTTATGAACACTTATTATCCAATCCGAACTTTTAAGTAACTTTTGGTTACCAAGGCAACCTTTACCAGAACTGCTATACCATTTTTCCACCCATGGTCAAACGATCCAGTCAATTTGTTCGCTTTCTTGTTTCCGCATGTTGATGTATTTGAAATGAGCGGCTAGCTAGCTCGTATCTAGGATAAGAAGGGTTATGCTAACACATTCAGTTGTTAGCTCATTACTGCTAGCAAGGAAAACAGTAGCCTTTTCTGCTCAAGTGGTCGAAACACCAACCTTTTTTAATTTTTTTTTTATTTAAGAAAGCAACTCAGAGGATCACAATTAGGCTATTCACCATGCTAAGTAGCCTAATGATATAAGGTGACTACGTTGTCACTTATGGGCCTGTGTTAGCAATATAACTCGAACAGCGACAACCATACAACTGGAACCTTTGGCACTGGATTGGTGGCCAATGGAAAGTTTTGTGTTCAAGTTGAAAAAGGTCCACAGATGCAGATGCAGATGTAGCGCGCACACACACACACACACAGGAGGTGAGTTGAGCATTAGACTGGACTAGATTGGAGATTGGGGGATGGGAGATAAGGGGAGTGGTTTCTTTCTCTCTCCCTCTGAGTGCATGGGCTTTTAGTTCTGATGAAGCGAATGCAATTATCTATGAAATAAAATGCCATAGTTACGGATGGAGAGAGAGTATGTGTACATGTGTGGGTGGGTGAGAGCGAGACGGGGATGGATGGAGTCAAATGGACGTATCCGTGTTGACTAACGACACACCAGCCCTCCATCTGTTACTACACCCACCTGCTACTCAAATGCTTAGACGAGAGAGAGAGAGAGAGAGAGAGAGAGAGAGAGAGAGAGAGAGACAGTGTTATGAATCAATGGGAGAGGGAGGAGAGAAAGGGGAGAGTGTGTGAGTGTGTGTGTGTTGGTGAGTGAGACAGAGAGAGAAAGAGAGAGAGAGAGAGAGAGAGAGAGAGAGAGAGGAGGGAGGAGGAAAAGAGGCAGAGAGGCATCAGCAGCAGCCGGAGAGTGACGGAGAGTGAAAGGATAACCGAGAGGAACGACAGATTCAGATCCTGAGCGAGAAGCCGACAGACATAAAGAGAGGGATACAGGTAGGATGTCTCTCTCGCTCTTTTTGCTTTGCTGTGAATTTAAATACAAAGAAGGAAAGAAGGAGACGACACCATATCATCCACGGCATACGTGTGTAATTATATATATATATATATGTGTGTGTGTGTGTGTGTGTGTGTGTGTGTGTGTGTGTGTGTGTGTGTATGTGTATGCATGTATGTAAACACAGTTTATGTGTGTGTGTGTGTGTGTGTGTGTGTTTATGCCTGTGTCTTGCCTGCTGTTAATGCATCTCAGGGACCTTTATTTCCTCTACCAACAGATCAGAGCAGCACTGCAGATTGACTGCAGAAAAACAGACAGAGAGAGAGAGAGAGAAAGAGAGAGAGAGAGAGAGAGAGAGAGAGAGAGAGAGAGAGAGAGAGAAAGAGAGAGAGAGAGAGAGAGAGAGAGAGAGAGAGAGAGACAAAGGGATCCTCCTTTACCAAGAGGCAGGCATGAGACAATGTTTTGAGAGGCGTGTGTTTATCTCAGAGAGAGAGAGAGAGAGAGAGAGAGAGAGAGAGAGAGAGAGAGAATGTGTGTGTGTGTGTGTGTGTGTGTGTGTGTGTGTGTGTGTGTGTGTGTGAGAGAGAGAGACATATGTGTGAGAGACCACATGTCAGTGCAAGAAAGATGTAGGTCTTTAGCGGTTTCAGGGACACAACGTACTGAATGTGTGCATACACACACACACACACACACACACACACACACACACACACACACACACACATATATATACTGTGTGTGTGTGTATTTGTTAGCCACTCATAATATACATGCAGCAGAAGTATACTAAAGCACAGACAGCTCTCATTAATACTGAATCTCTATTCACTCACTGTAATAGGAACTCTTCTACACCTTGCTCATTAATGATATTATCTAATCAGCCAATCGTGTAGCAACAGCAGCGCAATGCCTAAAATCATGCAGATACAGATCAAGATACAGATCACTTAATGGCAGATGAACAGTGAAAAAACGTTGCCTGGTCTTTTTCCAATATAAAACTGTTCAGTTTTGGTGAGCCTGTGCCCGCTGTAACCTCAAATTCCTGTTCAACCTTCGCTGTGTTATGCATTCTGGGATGCTCTTCTGTTTAACAGGGTTGTAAAGAGTGCTTATTTAAGTTGCTGTAGCTTTCAATCTTAAGTTGCTGTAGCTTGAACCAATCTGCTCGATCTCCTCTGACCTCTGTATCAACAGCAGCTTTTTGTTTTTCAGTTTTTTTTTTTTTTTACAGTTTTTCACACCATTCTTTATTGTTTCCCCCCCCCCCGCTTACGTATAGAAATTTGAATATAAAAGGAAGCTGGATGTGAAATAGGAATATTCAACCGACATTGTTGAATTCTGCTTCACACTCAATATTATCTAGGTGCACATTAACATATTAAGTATGCACCAATAACAAACAAGAGGACATGCTGTGTCCCTTCTTTTCCGACAAGAAAAAAAAGCTAGCTCTCGTACATTAGCACTATGTTTTCTCCAAAATCCCTGGAGAGGAGACTAGTGGGACAAAAGTTGAGTATGACCACTGAATGAATGAGTTACATACCAGGTCCTTGCATCTAAAATGAAAATATTGCTAAAAATATTTTGTAACAGCAGACATGTAGATGCAGCTCAGATTTTATTATCTAGTACTTGAAGTCTGATGTTGAAATCAACCACACAAAGGATGGATATGAGTTTATTTGATTAGGCAGGGCAACATAGTTTAATAGTTGACTCCATACCTCATGGACTTGGTAAAGCTTCAGAACATACCATATTTGATTGAATCCACAATCCAATCAAACATGATTCCATACTTTTTTTTTTCACAAGGAAAGCCAGAAGAGTGAAATGTGGGGCAGCTCATTGTGCCAACTTTACTTTTACCCAGTAGAATTCCATTCAGGTCAAACAAGTTTGAAAGGACGGACTGCATGAGAAAAAAAGCCTTTGGAAGCAGTGTTGCTAACGCTGTTCAGGGGAATGTAGGCAATGCACACTCAAAAAGTAGCTAGAATTCACCAGATGACATCATGTTATGAGAAGAAGGAAGACCTTGTAAACACACAAAGAATAAAATAGAACTCATTTCTGAAAGAAAACAAACAACATTTGATCATGACATCAAAAGCAAACTATTTATATCTACAAAATCACAAACAGTAGTTTGTTAAATCAAGAAAGCAGACAAAAAGAAACAGTGGTGGTGAGAAGTTGGGAAACAGACGTGAAAGAAATGGTTATGGATAGAATTACTGTTTATTTATTGCTTGTAAAGATATATAGAAATAGAGTTGATAGAGAATATATTAAATGAGAACAATGGCGATCCGTGATTGGTCATTGAGAGCAATGGTGATCAGTGATTGGTCATTGAGAGCAATGGTGGTCAGTGATTGGTCATTAAGAACAAGGTGATCAGTGATTGGTCATTGAGAACAATGGTGATCATTGATTGGTTGTTGAGAACAATGGAGATCAGTGATTGGTTGTTGAGAACAATGGTGATCAGTGATTGGTCATTAAGAACAATGATCAGTGTTTGTTGAGAACAATAGGGATCAGCGATTGGTCATTGAGAACAATGGTGATCATTGATTGGTTGTTGAGAACAATGGTGATCAGTGATTGGTTGTTAAGAACAATGGTGATCAGTGATTGGTCATTGAGAACAATGGTGATCAGTGATTGGTCGTGGAGAACAATGGTGATCAGTGATTGGTCATTGTGAACAATGGTGATCAGTGATTGGTCATTGGGAACAATGGTGATCAGTGATTGGTCATTAAGAACAATGGTGATCAGTAATTTCAGGACTATCAGAGGGCCACCTGTCTGTCAAATGAGTACGTGAGTAAAGAATGAGCAATTAAAAGAAACCAAACATTTTAACACACCCAGAATGATGACATGTGAAAGATAAGTGACACATCTGCTTCGCAACCAGAGCCTCATTTCTGACCCACGCAGTCCAGCATGTCCTTTATACTTTATACATAACACTATTCATATTATTCTTGTGTATTACTACTATCATGAAAATGACTGGCTACGTTATGACTAGTGTTTGTAACATTCATGAGTACTTACCAGTTTGTGGTCAGTTGGTGGTAAGGTGCCAATTTGTGCATTGAAGATGTGAAGATGTTACCACATGGCTGTTAAATTAGTCACAGCCGTGTTGATCAACTATATGCTTGTTGGAAACGTTGAAAATTTGAAAGCTATTCAGTGGCAGAGGCTAATAATTGAACTACGTGAAGGCATGGTCGGAGTAAAAAACAAAACAAAACGTATTAGGAATATCCACATGTGCCTCAGATTTTGTTCTTAATTGCTAAGAAAACATTAAAGGAAGTTTTGGTTTCAAGAACATTTTCCTTGCAATTGTTTTTAGAATGTTGAAGAAACGTTATTTCTAGAATGGTACAGTCTAATTTACATAGAACCTTTTAAATACTTTTGTTTTAGTAATGATCTCTGCTATATGGTCATTTTTTTCTCTTTTTTTTACTGTTAAATGCTTTGGCGGTTTCCTAATTTTACTGGATAAATGTATGTATTGTTTTCTGTGGTTCATAAAGAGATACTCGTGCATCATGACCTATTGAAATCTATTGATGCTATGCAGCACAGGCTTGTGTTAAAACCACAAACCAGTTTGCACAGAAACATAGCAGCACTATGCAATGCGCAGTATAAATTCTCTACTGCATCCCATTATCCCAGCAAAATATTATGCTGAGAGATACATGGTCTGAACATCATATGGATTGTGATGATTGAAGAAAGGGCTGTATGATTTTGACAGAAATGATCACATTATAGGAAAACTCCACCCATCCATCCATTCATCCATCCATCTTCTATACCGCATATCCTTTTCAGGGTCACGGGGAACCTGGAGCCTATCCCAGGGAACATCGGGCACAGGGTGGGGTACACCCTGGACAGGGCGCCAATCCATCGCAGGGCACAATCACATACACACTCACACACCCATTCATACACTACGGACACTTTTGGACATGCCAATCAGCCTACCATGCATGTCTTTGGACTGGGGGAGAAAACCGGAGTACCCCGAGGAAACCCCCGCAACATGGGAGAACATAAAACTCCACCCTTAAACACAATAAATGTATTATATTGAAATATTTGCAACGTGATTAGTAATTCCGGTGCTAATTATTTTTTGCTTTATTTTTGTTATTTCTGTATGAAGTTAGCAGATGTCTCACTCATACGTGACAGGGGATATTGCGAGTGCATTTTTCACCTTTTTGGCTCACCATTTTTCCAGCAGCGTTCAGGCGTAGTGAGAAATCCAGCACAGGACAGAGTCAAAGATCCAGGATGCAATGCAACTCTATACAACGCAGCTGTGCACACAACTAGTTTGTGATCTCTGAGATGACGAGTGAGACGGCGTTGAGCTCAGGTGAAGCTTTTGAGCAGTGTGTACATACAGTATGAGGAAGTGAGACAGCTGGACAGACTGAAAGATTAAACTGCCGCTGCATCACTCAAGATGCTAGTTATAACAATTAATATTCAAGTCACTCTGGATGGCTTTTCCTTTGTGCCATGTAAGAGTCTAACCCAGGGATTGTCTTCATCTGAGATCACAGGGCATGGTTTTATTGCAGGAGCCACAAAATCCCCAGCACTTTCACAGCAGCAAGCGTATTATCCTGCCTCGGCACACTCTTAGCTTAACCTAGATCTTAAATACAACGAAAGTGAAGGAATTGGGGTAGTGGTAGCTTAGTGGTTAAGACTGATCAGAAGATTGTGAGTTCAAATCCTAGCACTGACAAGCTGTCCCTGTTGGGCCCTTGAGCAAGGCCCTTAACACTCAACTGCTCAGATGTGTAAATGAGATCAATGTAAGTCGCTCTGGATAAGGGCTGCCAAATGCCATAAAAATGAAAATGAATTGAAATCATGATAAGAAAAAAAAAGGTCTAATTGTCTAAGTCTTAGAATGGAGGGGAAAAAAATCTGAATCTAAAAATGGAGAAGATTAGGAAGTAATATAAATAAAAGACTCAGTGCCCAATAGGCAGGTTTCCATGTGTGGGATTTTGTGCAAAAATGTTTTAGCTCTTTGTCGATTCAGGAAAATGGAAATTGCATTGTGATTATCAGCAAAAAATGTTCTTGCGTAAATGTACTTCACTGCTGAAGTATAATTTTAGAAACAAACAAACAAACAAAAACAACCTGCCTTCCAGGTAGCTAGTACAAATCTTAAACATAAGGACTCATTGCCTTGCTCCTAATGCAAATAATTGTGCTCTTCTGCAAACACTCCCTATTAGACCTTCACCATACCATCGTTTATATGTTTTTCATTGTTTAATAAAAAATACACTTTCAAATTCGTTTAAAATTAGGCTTATAATAATATGGGGTGTCTGCCATACAAGTCCCTGTTACTATGGAAATGATACCGTGTTAGAACAAGCGCATTAATATAAACCTGTGACGTGCAGCTGGAACTACGGTACGAGTTGTTGTTTTGGAAAATTAACCAACACCTTCTGAGCAGATTATCTGTTGGATGCACCACATAATCTAAGGTCTCTATTTTGTATTGAAGGAGTCTCCAGTGTCAGTGCTATGTAACAGTTAGTAAGTTAATTCTGGCATGGGAAAAGCTTCAGGACAGATGACATTGTGCCTTCTGGTTTCTTAGCAACATGAAAAGTTGCAATGTTGTGTTGTTTGTTTGTTTTTATTCAATTCAGAGATGGGTGGTGAATGTCTACAACGCTTACGGAAAGAAATTTTTTGAATGAATGAATGAAAGTCTATTTCAAGAAAGGATTCTAAAGCTTAATATACAGTCCAGTCTGAAAGTATTGGAACAGCAAGGTCAATTCGATCGTTTTCACTATAAATGATTCTGACATTTGGATTTGAGATCAAAAGATGAATATGAATATTAATTCCCTGACATTGACATCTAGACGTGTTAAACAACACAGAACATGGCACCTTTTGTTTGAACCCACCCATTTTTTTTCGAGTGATCAATAATATTTAAACATGTGACCGATAGGTGTTTCGTGTAACCCAGGTGTGCCCTGGTAGATTGATTGTTTAAACCATTAATAGCTCTGAATGTCTGACCTTGGTTTGAGGCCTGAATTTCACTTGTGAAGACTGCATTTGTTGTTAAAAAGGATAAACCAACACGAAGACCAGCGAGCTGTCTATTGGAGAAAAGCAACAAGACAATAGAATTGGCCTTGTTGTTCCAATACTTTTGGAGGGGACTGTATAATATGTTAATTTAGAAAATTATGAGAAACATGTGAGCATTTTACCGTTCTTTTATATGCGTACAAGTAAATGATCGACTACACTTCTTTTAAGGAAGGGTTGAAAATCATAATGAATGAGGATTAGAATATTACGTATAGTCAAACTGAAAAACAAACAAACAAATGTAATCAACAGTCTTTTCATAATCTCATCCTGGCAATCATCAGAATCGTGAGATGGCTAAATATTCCCACTCCTGTTTACACACACATACACGACATAAACAAGCTATGTGTATCCCACGCCTTCTGAATACTTGGTATAACTGATCCCATGAGGTGATGATATCACTGTAAGGACTCTGGGACTGGGAATGATATCATCACCCACCGAAAGAAGAAACGGTGGAGAGCGAAAAAGATGGCACACATTTCACCTTCGCTTTATGTGCGTTAAACTCAATTGAATGGTTGCCTGAAGCCTCTGTTCTTGATCTCACTGAGCGTGAGTTTGACACAGTGAGGTAGAAATTACAGCGAATACTTATTAGATTGTCTTTGGAAGAAAATGGAGCTGGCCTGCATAAACGAGTGATGGAGAGCTAATATATCCAGGATTATTCAATTATAGGCACTGGCTATGATCTATGCAGCAAGTGTGTGTGTGTGTGTGTGTGTGTGTGTGTGTGTGTGTGTGTGTGTGTGTGTGTGCAGGTGTGCCTCTTTGTCTGTCTTTACCCACAGCATATGTATTTACAGTACATACACCTATAAGGAAAGAAAGCTACCATCTTTTCCTCTCCTCACCCATCGTCCTCCGTACGAGTATTAATATTTATACAGTCTGCTTGGGCCAGACGCTGGAGATAATAAGCAGGTGGATGAGACACTGCTGTAATAATAGATACTTCCTTATAACAGGTTTTATGCTGTAATACTCCACTGGGAACATTTGTGTAAATGCAATAGTGGTGTCAAAGGTGTGGTACTGCTTGTGTGTGTTAGGGATTTGGACAGTCTTGGACAGCCCCCCCCCCCCCCGCCCCCCCCCCCCCCCCACCCCCAACTCGAATCATGTATACTGAATATAGGCCATAACTGCAGTAAGACCGTAGATTTTTTTTAGGGGGCAGGACGACATTAATAACAACATAGCCTCAAAGTAAAAAAGAGACGCTCTGCATCATTTGCTCCTCTGGATGAGTCACCGCTAACAATAAGGTTTGGGAAAGTTAGCTATCACACATTGGTTGAGATTAGCCGTGATCACTCGGTGTTTTATAAATCAACCTTATTTAACGATGTGCTGTAAGTCAATCAGAACACAACCCAACGCAGGAATAAGGCCAAACATGGTTATTTTATGGTTTATTCAACATAATATTCTTCTTAAAAAATTAAGACAGCTCATTAGAACCTGTCCTTTCATGCTTTATGAATGTACAACTTTAACAGACGTGTTCTTTGTTTCGCAGGCAGACCACACACACAAACACAACGTCAAATGTGATGAGCCTAAATGACAGTATTGATCTGTGTCTGCTAGTCTGCTAACTACAGTTACATTCAGAGACTGATGTTTGTGGTTAAAATAAGGAAGGGAAGACAATACACCTGTGCACTCTCTCTCTCACTCTCTCTCTCTCTCTCTTTCTCTCTCGCTCTCTCTCTCTATCTCTCTCTCACTCTCTCTTTCTCTAGCTCTCTCTCTCTCTATCTCTCTCTCGCTCTCTCTCTCTATCTCTCTCTCTCTCTCTCTCTCTCTCTCTATCTCTCTCGCTCTCTTTCTCTCGCTCTCTATCTCTCTCTCGCTCTCTCTTTCTCTTGCTCTCTCTCTCTTTCTCTCTCGCTCTCTCTCTCTTTCTCTCTCTCTCTCTCTTTCTCTCTCTCTCTCTCGCTCTTTCTTTCTCTCGCTCTCTCTCTTTCTCTCTCTCTCTCTCTCTTTCTCTCTCGCTCTCTCTCACTTTCTCTCTCGCTCTCTCTCTTTCTCTCTCTCACTCTCTCGCTCTCTTTCTCTCTCTCTCTCTCACTCTCTCGCTTTCTCTCTCGCTCTCTCTCTCTCTCTCTTTCTCTCTCTCACTCTCTCTTTCTCTCTCTCTCTCGCTTGCTTGCTCTCTGTTTCTCTCTCTCTCTCTCTCAAATATAAAAAAATATAAAATAAGGAAGGGAAGACAATACACCTGTGCACTCTCTCTCTCACTCTCTCTCTCTCTTTCTCTCTCTCTCGCTCTCTCTTTCTCTCGCACTCTCTTTCTCTCTCACTCTCTCGCTCTCTTTCTCTCTTTCTCTCTCTAAAGCTGGCTTAGAAGTGGCATTTTCACTGATTGACAAGAAACCATGTGACTTTGTTTGGGACAAACCATTACATTGGTCTTTTTGCTCCAATGGTCTTTTTCACTTGAAGACTTCAGCCGACTTTCATTATACCACTGAGCTAGACTTGTAGCTCCAGTGCAAAACTAAAATAAAAGGAAATACTGGAAACACACTGAAAAGAATTGTGTTTTAGCAAGTGAAAATATCTTGAATATGAGCAAATTTATCTAGTATTTGTTAGTATGAGAGATTATTATAAATGATATCTAAAGTTATTTGTCCTTTTTTTTTTATTTTATAGATGCTTTTACTAACGCCTGCTTTAAAATATCTTATTCTAGTGGCAGATTTAGCTTCCCTCTAGAACCAAATGCTTATAATAAGAAAGAAATCATTCTATAGGCAAAAATTATTATAAGGGAAATGGCAATAGAACGAGTGTTTAAACACATTTGTAGAAATAGGTTTAATAATGATATATTTGCTTTTATTGTAATCTTATAATAAGAATATTAGATCAGTTTATATTCAGAATATATTCTACATATTTTCATTTGCTAAGATGTCATTTTTCTCAGTGCATGCTCGGCTGATTGATTATCTTTGGTGAAAGGGACCAGTTGTGTATTTCTATTTTGGTTGATAATATGGCTGGTATTTCTGAGGTGTGTGTGTGTGTGTGTGTGTGTGTGTGTGTGTGTGTGTGTGTGTGAGAGAGAGAGATGACCTGCAACTTTTCTTGTATTGGCCTAGGCTCCATCACAACGCCGAATTGGTTGCATGGTTATAGACAATGAAATAAATGAATCTTCATTATAAAACATCATTGTATTTTTTTTTTCCCTCGCTTTCTCTTTTTCTACTTCAGGCTACTTTCTCAGAGTTGATCCATGATAGAAGCCATGCCGGTCCTCTCAGCAGGTGCAGGTACAACAACGACAACAACAACACAACACATTTTAGCATGATCCAATTCATCAATATAAAACCCCGGGCAGTGCACAGGAAACAGTTACTGCTGCACATGTGACATGTCAGATCAGTGGTTCTCAAATTGTTTGCAGCCAGGAAGTCATTTAACTGTCAAATAAATTTGCTCTTATTCGAATGAATTCAAAAGCCATTATTTAAACCTGTACTATTATACAGTATTCTGTTTATTGGAGCTGCAGTATGTTTTACTCCTGACGTTATTTACAGTTTGACTTGTTCTTGAGTTATTGAGGTTTGGATTAAAATCCATTCAGTTCAAATGAGCAATCAAACAGGATTCCGATAAAAACTCAATACATTTCGTAATGGTGGGTTGTGATTTCCACATGTCCCATGTTCAGGGCTGCACGAGACGCTGGCCCTGCTCACCTCTCAGCTGCGTCCTGATGCCAATCACAAAGCGGACATGGTCTTCCTCAGAGACGTTTTCAGTGAGAGGAGCCTGACTTACCTCATGAAGGTGTGTGTGTTAATTATTGTGAGCAAATTTATAAAACACCAGTTTCTGCTGCTACAATGTTATTAAAGATGTTAAAGTGTTACATCATGTGCATGGTGGCTTAGTGGTTAGCACGTTTGTTTTACAGCTCTGTGGTCGGGGGTTCGATTCCCAGTTCCGCCTTGTGTGAGTGGAGTTTGCAAGGTCTCCCCGTGCTTCGGGGGTTTTCTCCGGGTACTCCGGTTTCCTCCTCACTCCAAAAACGTGTTGTAGGCTGATTGGCGTTTCCATATTGTCTGTAGTGTGTGAATGGATTCGTCACTGTGTGTGTGTGTGTGTGTGTGTGTGTGTGTGTGGTTGGCACCCCATCCCTGCCTCGTGAACCGAGTCTCCTGGGATAGGCTCCAGGCTCCCCGTGACCAAGCAGTATGGAACATGGATGGATTAAAACTGTAATGTGATGTACAGCGCTGTGAACAAGCATTTGGGGCAAACATTTCACACCTCTCCACAATGACACTGGTACAAAGATCAAACGGACAGCACAACTAAAGCTTTATTGATAGTAAAACACTGTACGCAAAATTTCTGGAACTATTTAGTATGATTTATACGCACAAAAACAGAAGAAATCAAATACTTTTTCACACCGCTGTATGGTTTTACTCCTTCGGCTTGTGTGTACGGGTGTGAGGGTCCTGATGCTATGTCAAGTCCAGTGGCTTATACAGCTGGTAAAGTACACAGCTCCTCTAGGACCATGGTGCTACATAAAACAACACTACATGAGACTACACAGAACTAAATAAGACGACATAAAGTGCACGTGTGTAAACGTGTGCAAACGGCGCCAGACAAAATGATATTACAATGTACAATGTTTACGGTTTTATTAGTCCGATATTTACTCCTGACTTGTCTCTATTTCTGATGTGTGTGTGACACCACAGATCCACGAGAAGCTGCGTCAGTATGAAAGGCAGAGCCCCATACCGGTGCTCCACAGCGCCTCCTCTCTCGCCGAAGACGTAAGAACCCAACACACACACACACACACACACACATACACACACACACAGTTCCTCCTTCACCCCAGCAGCACTGAGTGTATGGATTAGATTTACAGCACTTTAGACTTGAAAACTTTTCACTGTAATTCAGTCTGAGATCAGTCACTCATCTGTAATGGGTATAACAGGATATAACTGGATGTGTCTGCAGACAATGTGCTTTTTTAGTCCATATACAGGGAAGTCTTCAAGTGTTAGGAAGGAAGTCATTGGATTTCATTTACGTGCATCATATTTCACATATTGTGTTAGCCAGCTAGCTAACATGAGAGAATTGTTCTGAGAGACTTTTTAAACCATATTTATGAATGTTTATAACCTTTTTTTTTTTTTTTTTTTTTTAAAATTTGCTAGCTAGCTCATAAGAGAAAACCTGACAGGATTTCTGAGATGATTTTCTTTTCTTTTCTTTTTTTTTTTTTTTTTAATTGATAATCGTACATATTTATTAATATAAGTGCCAGTACTAGCTAACATTCATGAATGAATTGATTTATTTTTGTTAGCCAGATACAGAATTTCAAATGATGTTGATTTCAAAGTCAAATTCATGAATGTTCATAAATGTCCCTGTTTTTGCTAGCCAGCTAACTTGAATAAACCTGACAGGATATTCGAGTGCATATTTCTGTATATATTACTGATGAACCTATCTATCTAGCTCAGGAAAGCTAACCTAGTTGGATCTCTGAGAGAACTTTAAGTTCTAGTCATGAGTTTTCATTAAATTTGACTCGGATTTGTAGAGTTCACAGCTAACACTAGCAAGCTAACTAAAAATAGAAATATCACTGCTAAAGTTAGGTAGCTAAGGGATGCTCTCCTGGCTGAAAGGCATATTAATGAATGTTACTGTAATACAGCTCACTGCTTTCGCTAGTCAGCTAACATGAGGAAAAGTATGACAGTGGATTTTTAATTCATATTCATAAATGTGTATCAATCATTCAGTTAACACTAGCTAGCTAAGGAAAACTCACGTCACTGGATTTCTGAGAGAAGTCGTGTTCATAAATGCAAAGATTGTACTGGTAACACTAGCAAGCTAGCTAACCTGAGCGTGCAGGATTTGACAGGATTTTTCCATACTAAAATCAACATTTCACAATTGATGCTAATTGGCTATCATTATGCTGCTATCTAGGTAACTAACATTAGCTAACCTAAAAGGATTATTTGTGCTTGAAAATGTAAGTACAAACTTAAAGTTATGGCATCTAGTCACCTTTATGCTCTTATACACTCATTGTTGCCTACAAAAGTGTGTGTTTGTGTTCTTTTTTAAGTATTACTGAGTTGCTTCACTTGTTTAGGGTACTATTGCTAATGTTTACTAAGGAAATCGTCTAGCTAAGTTAGTTGGCTCTATGGTTACTCTTCTAACTTTTTTTAAGGAACAAATAAGAATATTAACACATGTATTGTATTGATAATTCTAGAAAAGGTTTTCGTTATAAATCTTACCAAGAAAGCTATCTAGCTAACGAGAGATTTGTAACTCATACGCCTAAGTGTTTATAACTGACATCGCTAGCTGAGAAACGCTAACCTGGTTGGATTTCTGAGCAAATATTCGTTATATTCATGAAATGTTCATACTTTTCATGTTCACTAGCACGGTTGTCACTAGATAGCTAACATGAGATGGAGCAGACTTTTATTTCTGAACTTTTCATTCTTAGCTAGCTATCTAGCTGACCTGGGCAGATTAAGCAATAATTGTAAATTCATGAATTTATGAATATTTTTCTAGCCAGCCAGCCAGAATTACTGAAAGAATTTTCACATCATGTCAAGTTCATGTTCATGAATGTTCATAGACTTTACTGCTTTGGCTAGTGATCTATAACAGGAGAAAACATGACAGGATTTCTGAGTTGATTTTGTATGGAAAGGGATTTAGTTAAAATAGATTTTGATAAGATAGATAATATCTAATTTCCTCCTTTTTTGCTTCTCAGGTTGCTGAGGAACTGCAGAGTGGCCCCATGAGTGTCGAGGAGAAAGAGCTGCTCCACTTGCTGATGTCACCTCACTTACGGGTATACACACATCTTCTAGTCTTCACATTAAATCTAAAACACAGCCACGGTGCGTATCTGCTGTGGTGCGTAGCTGCAATAGTGTGTAGCTGCAATAGTGTGTAGCTGCAATAGTGTGTAGCTGCATTTGCGTAGCTGCAATAGCATGTAGCTGCAATAGTGTGTAGCTGCAGTAGTGTGTAGCTGCAATAGCGTGTAGCTGCAATAACGTGTAGCTGCAGTAGTGTGTAGCTGCAATAGTGCATATCTGTAATAGCGTGTAGCTGCAGTTGCGTAGCTGCAATAGTGTGTAGCTGCAGTAGTGCGTAGCTGCAAGAGTGTGTAGCTGCAATAGTGTGTAGCTGCAGTTGCGTAGCTGCAATAGCATGTAGCTGCAATAGTGTGTAGCTGCAGTAGTGCATAGCTGCAATAGTGTATAGCTACAATAGTGCGTAGCTGCAATAGTGTGGAGTTGCAATAGTGCATAGCTGCAGTAGTGCGTAGCTGCAATAGTGTGTAGCTGCAGTTGCGTAGCTGCATAGCGTTAGCTGCAGTTGCGTAGCTTCAATAGCATGTAGCTGCAATAATGTGTAGCTGCAGTAGTGCATAGCTGCAATAGTGTGTAACTGCAATAGTGCATAGCTGCAATAGTGTGTAGCTGCAATAGTGTGTAGCTGCAGTAATGTCTAGCTGCAATAGTGCATAGCTGCAATAGTGTGTAGCTGCAATAGTGCATAGCTGCAATAGTGCGTAGCTGCAATAGTGTGTAGCTGCAATAGTGCGTAGCTGCAATAGTGTGTAGCTGCAATAGTGCGTAGCTGCAATAGTGTGTAGCTGCAATAGTGCATAGCTGCAATAGTGCGTAGCTGCAATAGTGCGTAGCTGCAATAGCATGTAGCTGCAATTGTGTAGCTGCAATAGTGCGTAGCTGCAATAGTGCGTAGCTGCAATAGCATGTAGCTGCAATTGTGTAGCTGCAATAGTGCATAGCTGCAATAGTGTGTAGCTGCAATAGTGCATAGCTGCAATAGCATGTAGCTGCAATTGTGTAGCTGCAGTAGTGCATAGCTGCAATAGCGTGTAGCTGCAATAGTGTGTAGCTGCAGTTGTGTAGCTGCAGTAGTGCGTAGCTGCAAAAGTGTGTAGCTACAGTTGTGTAGCTGCAGTTGTGAAGCTGCAGTAATCAGGGCCGGGTGACGGGCATTTGAGTGTAAGCGAAAAACTGATGTGTAAGTGAGTAAGTGATACTGTCCTTATTGGACTTACTTAACTGTTTAACATGATCACTGTGTCAGGATGCAGACTCTGTAAAAAAAAAAAGAAAGAAGAAAAGAAAGAAAAAAAAAAGGCAGCAACTCAATAACAGTTTCTAATCTCTCTCAAGGCGCTACTGTCCGTTCACGACACAGTTGCGCAGAAGAACTTTGACCCAGTGCTACCTCCACTTCCTGATGACTTCAACGACGAGTTGGAGGAAGAGTCGGTCAAGATCGTACGCCTGGTCAAGAACAAAGAGCCGCTGGTGAGAAAAGGAAAGACGAGTGATGAAAAAGAGAGAAAAGAGATCCTGAGAATATTTATTATGATTATTATGATTATTATTTATTTATTTATTTATTAAAATGATTATTATTTATGCTGTACAGGAATTATACAGGCAGCACGACTTTATTCATCTCAAGTGTGTCGGCATTTTAAAGGTTCAGCAAGACTAAGCGTCAAGGTTCTTCTGTAATGTGCTGCTAGGCTTCTGCAGGGTTGATTGCTTTTATTTATTTATTTATTTATTTTTATTGTGTGTCATGCTCTCTCTCTCTCTCTCTCATATATATATATATATATATATATATATATATATATATATATATATATATATATATAGAGAGAGAGAGAGAGAGAGAGAGAGAGCATACAACTATGTAATGATATATAAACTATTGGAGTTTCATTAATACAAATGAAACTTGGGATGGGACGGGAGCTCCTTTCATATAATCGGTCATATCATTTTAATAATTTTAAATAGTGAGCATCGTTCATCATTGAATTAAAAACCAAACCTTACTCAATGTATTTCAATCATCAGTATGTTCCAGATAGCATTAATACATTGAATATTGTACATACATATCAGTGGCTCGGAAAGTGTGGGGTCCATGAAGCATAACCTTACCAAAGCCGTATATAATTATTCAGTTCTTATAGTTAAGTCCAAAACATGTTGCCTGTACCTAATGTCAGTGGAAAGTCCAGGAATTTAATAAATAAATAAATAAATAAATAAAAGCTATACAGCTATAGTAAATAGCCAATAATATTAATGTACACATGATAAGTTAATGAGCCTAGAATTTATATAATCGGATGCTCATGAAATAAATCTGTATTGAGACGGTGTATGAAATTTAAACGTATCTGCAAAACGTTTGAGACCCTGTGTAATTAATCAATAGTATTTCTAATCTATTCTTCTCATCTGTGTGTGTGTGTGTGTGTGTGGGTGTGGGTGTTGGTCGTCCTCTCAGGGGGCCACCATTCGACGTGATGAGTCCACAGGAGCCGTCATTGTAGCGCGCATTATGAAAGGTGGAGCTGCAGACAGGAGTGGTGAGTGACACTTCAATCAAAAAGCTATGCTAATTCAGCTTATGCATTTTACAGCAGTTTCTTGGATTTCTGGTTCTTCTGACTGATTTGAAATTGCCCCAAGGCTTTCTCGTGTTTGTAGAATGTAGAGTGTTGTGATGGTCGATGGGGTTTTTTTTTTTTGTGGTTATTTCCTCTTTGATTGTTTTACCATTGTATTAAAGTCCCTTTTTATTTATTTATTTATTTATTTATTTATTTAGATTTAAACACTATAAGATTTGAGACACTAATACTGAAATCCCAATTCTTAGATACAGTGTGACAGATGTGAGCTACAGTAGTTTACTAGTAAAGTGTAGTAGTTATACGCTAGTTGACTAGCTGGCTAGCGTTGTGTCTTCAGCACACAAGTCGGTAGATGTAAGTCCATAACTTCCAAACTTAAACATTTTAATTTGTAAAAAACGCATCCTTAGGCTCAGACAGAAGTTCACACGTACATAATCTCACACTATGCCGTAGCTAAAAGCATAACGTAGTGGGGTTGGTTGGGGGTTTGGATAGCAGTAGGACTATGAGTTTGTTTCCTATTTGCATACTCATGAATACTCGTAGAGTTTTGCTTTCTTCATAAGGTCTGGATAAGTATTCAACACAAACATGCATTCGTTATATATTATATAGGCTTTAATGAATGTTATTAATGACTGATGATCCTATTTCTTATGTTTGTGCAGGTCTGGTGCATGTAGGTGATGAACTTAGAGAAGTGAACGGCATCTCCGTGATGCACAAGAGGCCAGACGAGATCAGCCAACTATTAGTATGACACACATCATCATCATCATCATCATCGTCATGATATACCTTCATTCATTGTAGGGATGCGAATAAAACAAATATTTCTATTCCATATAATGCCTAGAGGCTATTATTGCTCTGATTAGCATATGTTTCGTCAAAGATTTCATCAATAAATGTGGCCAAGAAACACCTACTTTCACAGATAGAGACAATTTGAATGACAAGGCAGATGATCAATCATAGCACTTTTCCTGACAAATCCAAAACATGAGACCATAGCGAGGACAAGAAACAGGCCAAGGGTCAGGCGATCGGCAAACAGGCATAAACTGGGCAAGGCGAGAATCAAGAACGAGAAACAAGAACAAAGAACACGAATCAAAACGAGGTACAGGGTACAAACGCTTGGTACGGTGATAACACTCAATACTACGCAAAGAGTGAATGCCTGGAAAGTCCTTTTAAATTGTGGTGGGATTGTGTGTGAGATTGGATGCAGGTGTGCGTGATTAGAATGAATGAGTGTTCTGGGAATTGTAGTCCATGGCGGCCATGTTTGTAGGCCGCAGTGCAGGATGGGAAACGTAGTCACTGGCTTGCCGCGATATGACACACGTCGTGTGTGCCAAAGCCCTCTATGATTCGCGAGTAGAGCTAAAAGGTCTCGTTTACGAACGAACATCACCGCGAAAAGCCGTGCAAAACCAGTTCAGGTAGTTTTCCTCAAAAAAGCTCAAAAAACTCCGCAAGATTAAAAATAAATAAATAAATAAAAGGCAAAATCAAGCATTTTCGGCCGCAACAATCACAAGAAACCCTGCGGAATCCTGTACGGGCTGATCGATTTAGGAAGCAGTTCAAAACGAATCAGAAAACATCAACACATCGGACGCTAAAAGACAAAATTATTATTTTTTTTTTGCATTTTATTCTTGAATCCCGGCACGGTGTAAGTGTGCAGCTGAATTTTCCGTACTTCTGTCTTTCTCTCAGTCTCAGTCGCAAGGCTCCATTACATTAAAGATCATCCCTGCCATTAAAGAAGAGGACAGGCTGAAAGAGAGCAAGGTGGGTAACACTGATTACGCTCCTCCGTGACATAATGCTTAAAGATGTCGCAGAATTTGAACTCTTTTTCTGTAGGTCTTCATGCGGGCGCTGTTCGACTATGTTCCTTTAGAGGACAAGGCCACGCCCTGTCAGGAGGCAGGGCTACCGTTTAAGCGCGGCGACATCCTGCAGGTTGTGAGCCAGGATGACGCCACCTGGTGGCAGGCAAAGAAAGTCGGGGACAGCAACCTGCGCGCCGGACTCATCCCGTCCAAACAGTTCCAGGAGAGGTGCGAGACTCATTTATTCGGGGTCACAAAAGTTATGCAAATAAGATATTTGAGGTTATTAAATAAATTCGGTGTCACTGTTAAATTACTCCTCTTTGCTCTTAGGCGGTTGGCCTACAGACACAAAATGGGCACTTTACCGAATTCCAAATCACCCAAACAAACTGCATGTGAGTACTGCCTTTATTTCTTCCCTTTCACACACAGCAATAATTTACACGCATGAGAGACGGCAGCTAATATCGATTATTGACATCAGAGTTCTACGTGTAATAGATGCCAAAACTAGTTCCATGAAAATAAATCAACATACGGTTATTTCTGCCTCAGTGATTCAGCTGTTAAGTTCCTTTTTATGATCGTAGGCGTTGTAGGGCAAAAGTTTGTGCTCCCCATAGCTTTTAAATGAAACAAAAAGAAAGAAAGCAAATCTCTGTTTTACAAGTTATCTACAAAAAAAAAAAAAGAAGCAAGAATTCCTCGACGTTTCGAATGAAATGTGGTAATGTGGGTGAATCCTGCGACAAGAAAACAATCCACAATAGTGAAATCGATGTGTGAAAAGTGGTTTCCCCATGAAAGGGTCTCCAGACCTGATCTGAAGACGTCAACGTACACTATGGCGTCCGAGTTATAACAGAAATGTGAACAAGAATAGACAGAGAAGGTGGTCTATTTTTAATATGAATCTCTTGTATACAGTGCATACTGTACATTAATTGACCATCTTTATTACTTGTGCTAATGAAGGTTGAAATTTTTTTTTTTTTAAAAAGTCTGTATATCCAAACACCCTAAATGTCCTGTTACTATAAAGTATGAATGACATTTCTTAATCTTGTTTATTTTTTTCCTAAGGGTGTGCAAACTTTTGCACTTATCTGTTGCTGTTCACTTTATTTTGGATCTTACAGATACTCATATGTTTTGTGAGATATGAATACTTTAAATAATATTGATAACATAGACATTTGGACTGGGGGAGGAAACTGGAGTTTGAAGGCATAGAGCACGTGAGAACATGTAAACTCTGCACACACAGGGCCACGGTGGGAATAGAACCCCCAACCCTGGAGGTGTAAGGCGAATGTGCTCACCACTAAGCCGTTGAGCGCCCGATTGCTTATATGATTTATGACGCCCACCACACACAACAAACCAGCAGCACAAAATATGTAATAGATTTTTCTTTCCTTTACCACGGCTACGCTAGATGACCAGGGATGTGACAAAGGTAGGTACAAAGCTAGATACACACACACACAAACACACACACACACACACACACACACACACATTCAGCTCACGATCACAATGATTAGGAAATAATTAGTCCAGCTCTGCTCCTAGTCAAGACGTGATGCTCAGTCACACACACACACACACTGGCACCCTGCCACACGGACATGATTGCACTCTTCATATCTCACCAATTCCCATGATCCCCCTCTGTCATCCCCATCCGTTCTCTTCTCCTTTCCATATAATTAGGCTAGTCCTCTTTCTCTCCTCGTTTAAGCTTCATTAACTTTATTGGCATGACTGTATGAGAAAAAAAAGTCTTTCACATTGTACATTATAAACCTACATTTATACTAATATATAAATCTTTAGCGAAAAATAAGACTTAGTTACATTTATATAGTGCTTTTGTAGACACTCAAAATGCTTTTCAGAGTATTGGGGTGGGGGGGGGTGTGGTCTCCTCAACCACCACTGGTGTGTAGCATCCACCCGGATGATGCGACGGCAGCCATAGTGCACCAGAACGCCCACCACACACCAGCTATTAATGGAGCAGAGAGAGTTATGTAGCCAATTCAGAGATGGGGATTATTAGAGGACCATGATAGAGAAGGACCAATGGAGGAATTTCACAAGAAGGGGTACACCCCTACTCTTTTACCAGAAAGAAGGATTTTTAATGACCACAGAGAGTCAGGACCTCAGTTTAACGTCTCATCCGAGATACGGTGCCGTTTCTACAGTATAGTGTCTCTGTCACTATACTGGGGCATTAAAACCCACACAGACCACAGGGTGAGCGCCCCCTGCTGGCCTCACTAGTACCACTTCCAGCAGCCACCTTACTTTTCCCCAGGAGGTCTCCCATCCAGCTATTGGCTAGGCTCAACCCTGCTTAGCTCCAGTGGGAAACCAGGCAAGAACTGCAGGGAGATATGGCTCTGGCAATGACTTAATGAATATGCATATATTTTGGGATATTTATGTGTAAACAATGCAAAACACAAGGCAACGTATATGCAAATATATTCGATAAGCAGCCATAACATGATCTACTGCGCCTCAAAATGACTTCAGGAACGGCCCGTGCACGCGCAAATTAGTACGACCGAAAAGCAGGTATAAAATTTGAGGAAACTCGTTTCTGCCTAAATGATGCCATTTACTAGGCTTTCATAACAAGAAGACTGTTCGACATTATGCTTTAGGCTTTCAAAATGACCAGAAAGCATCTTCAAATGATTTGACATCAGAGTCGCAAAGTTTGTTATTGGAAAGTAGATCATCGCGGCATGTTCTCGCCTATGATGCGAGCAACATTTAAACAGAGGCGGTGAAAAGATTTTTATTATTACGTACCTCGTGAATAAAACATACCTTCTTTTTATATTCCATTCACACTGTATTATGCATGTGAGGCAAGTTTTAAGGCAAGTTTAACTCATTCCCTCTCTACTTTGCACATTAAATGTAATAAAACATGGCAGGATAAGGAACTAAAAGAATTGAAAGATACAGTAACAGTAATCCTATTTTATGTTAAAACAAACTACACAACCCTTTCTAATGTCATCTGATATAATCCTTTCATAAATCTGTGTATACAAAGTGTATGAATGTGCTGTGAAGGCTCAGTGTAGCTAATCCTACTCCATATTAACTCTACATCACGTCTATGTCTCTATTTGCCTGTACATTACATGTTGTATAAATATATACACCCTATATACAGATGTTTACTGCTATGTTTATGCTGCATATTTACTGCCTGCCTGCCTGTATGTGCATGTGCATGTGTGTGTGTGTGTGTATGCTTTCCATCCTGCTGCTCCAGAGCTTGCATCCATGCTGTTTCCTCCTCACTCCTTCCTGTCCTCCTGTCTTCTTCCTGAGCTCACTCCCTCTCTCCCTGCTTGCTCTCCCTACAGAGGACTGTGACTGTGAGGGCTATTTCAATGGACACTACATAGGTGAGAGCCTGCATGCCTTCCTCAGCTGCCTAGCACACACACACACACACACACACACGCTCACGAACCCTTGCTGATCGTCTCTTCAGAGTGTAGCAGCAGGTTGAAGCCTTCTGAAACGAGCAGCTGGAGAAACAGTGGATATTGGGGTGGAATAAACAATATGAGGTTGTTTCTGAGGACGAGGTGATTTTGATGAATAATTCAGCTCAGTTTTTGAGCCCACAGAAATACAGAGAAAGAGATACAGAGAGAGACAGAAAGCGTTGTCACTTTATGAATGTCTCTCATATTAGACCCTCATTACGTGCAGGGTGTTACGTGCAGGGTGTTACCTGCAGGGTGTGCTTGCTAATGTGAGGCTGACACACAGAGAGTGTGAGTCATGTTAGAGCTTTTAGAGCTTTGCCTTTCCCCCTCCAAAGTCAATTCAATTCAATTTGATTTGTATAGCGCTTTTAACAATGGACGTTGTCTCAAAGCAGCTTTACAGAAACGTATAAACACAGGAAACAGATTTTTAGTGTGTGAATTTATCCCTATTGAGCGAGCCGGTGGCGAGGGAAAAACTCCCTAAGATGATATGAGGAAGAAACCTTGAGAGGAACCCGACTCAGAAGGGAACCCGTCCTCATCTGGGTAACAACGGATAATATTAAGTCATAGTCAGTTTAAGGATAGAAAAAATAAATGATTCATAGACATGATTTCGTCCTGTTTCAGAAGATCCATCCGAAAATCATCATAAACCTTTTATTATACTGTTGATTTGATTATACTGTTGAATTCTCCATTCTGATTGGTCAGGAGGTGTTGAGTCATTTTCTATAACACCAGCACTGACGGTAGTCCCAGCTGCAAATCACAGGTTTATACCTTGTCCTGACACGTTATCGTTTCTATAGCGACGCAATGACTTTTAAAACAGAAAAACATTACGGAAAAAGGAAAAAAAAAACGTTCTGTAACGAGACGTAGATGGAAGGAGCCTCCAGTGTCAGCGCTTTGTAGCAGTTTTCCGCCATGAGAAAGTCTTCAGGACAGAGGAGCGTGTTTCGTGGTTTCTCAGTAACATGACGAGATGCGTTTTTAACGTCACGAAATGACGGTTTATACGGTACGGTAGCTGCTGTAATGTACCGTATGTAAATGAAAACAGGAACTAACTTGTTTCTCAAACAGGAAACCTACATAACTATAAACGGTGAAAAATGTACAATTTGTTGTTTGTTAATAAATGTAAAAAAAAAACAAAACACGAAAACAAATCCTTGAGAAATTGCTGTGGTATAAGAGGAATGAAATACTTTTGGGCATGCTGCTCTTTGATAATAATCCATTTCAGGATGGCAACAGTAACTCCACTTCACACCCCAAAGTGTTTTATTCCTTATATATATGCAGAACTCTGAAAAGTGCTTGCTTAGTGACACAAAAGTCCTTTAGTTTGGGTGAATAAAAGTAGAAGGTTTTGCAATTTGTTTTCCTAATGTAAATTTCCGTGCCTTCGAAACTAAAATCAAATATCAATTTTCTTTATAGTACTTGTTCTGATGGCCCCAGTTTAAATCATTTAAATGAATTTACAGCGTGTCACAAAATTCTCCAGCACCACGTCGGTCGTGTCTTCGTCACCGGATGTTCACGGACGTCCTACTTCGCGTTCGGGCCGCAACACTTCCAGTCTTTTTGAATTTGTTAATAAGTCCGGCGACAGTGTCGTGTGCGGTGTGCTCGATATGTTTCCTGTTAAAGTCCATCAGAACTTCGCGACAGCTTCCCGATCCAGCCATGAGAATGATTCCCATTTGTTCTTCTTTTGTCAAAGGCGTTCTTCGGTGGACTTTTGGGACCCTCTAGTAAACAATGCTTAACCCTTGTGCGTCAATTAAAAAAAGTTACACATAGGTCCATAGAGGACAAAAATGTCCATGTCCAAAAACTTTCATGAAAATTTTATATATTAATATTTTTCTCTACTTTCACTGACGTCAGATTTTTTATTTATTTATTTTTTTTTTTTTACCAGCATAAATTCTAATCATAATTACCAAACATTCATTCATTTTCAGAATTTTAACCCTTTAAACGCTGGTTTGTTTACATAATGCCACAGATGTTTTTGTTTTTATTTTTAATGGAAAAAAAGTAATTATTTTCCATATACTAAATGCTAAGCAGAATATATTTCTTTGATTATTACAGTCTTTGACATGTCGATGATTAACAACAACATTCATTTTGATGCATTCAAATTTTTTATGCAGTGTCAGATTTAAAACAAACAAACAAACAAACAAACAAACAAACAAACAAACAAACAAAAAACACCCTACCACTCAGGTCCATAAAGGACAAAAATGTCCATGTCAAAAAACTGTCATAGAAATATTATATATTAATATTTTTTTTCCACTTTCACGCCTTTCTTTACGTAATGCAAAAATCTTCAAAGCTCTGTAACCTTTGTCTTGTATACATGGGGACGGATTTGTGATTTCCGGTACAATCAGTGTCATTTCTTTCTTTCAAACTGTTCACACACATACATGAAAATTTCAGTACATACATACAGATCACAACTCTGATATCCATACAAACACACACACACACACACACACACACACACACACACACACACACACACACACACACACACACAATATTATAACTGCATCATTTATTCAGTTGCTCTGCAGTGCTGTGTAATACAGCAGAATCAGAAAAAAAGGTAAAGCATGGATTTTCCCCGTGGCAAAACCTGAGAAAATACTACACATTTCAGAAAACCTTTAAAAAAAATTCAAGGTTTTGAAACCTTGTCAAGAAAATAAAAGCCTATTAACACGGAATGCATGATTTTGTCCTTAAACGTCACAGGGATAAAATATTGCAGTTTGAATGGGTTTCAATGGGGACATTTTTTGTCTTAAGTGTTTTCTGAGTGTAACTATTCTGTGTAGCTAGTTTAAAATAGATCTATGAAAGCAAATGAGGTTGAAATATTAAAATAAAAAATAAAAAATTAAAAGACATACAAAATGGAAAAAAATAAAATAAAAAATAAACAAGACAGAAATGTCCATAAGGACGCACAAGGGTTTTATTTATTTATTTATTTATTTTTAAAAAAGCCCAGAAAGTAGTCATACTAGTAATAGATAAGTGTATAATGTAGGATAAAGAAATAAAAACAAATCAAGATGCATAAATTGAATGCATGAATTCATATAATACAGACGGGAACCCTTAATTGAAACTGAATCAGACTTTTTTGCGAGAAAGTTTCCCACCCCTAAACAATCCTTTTTAGTTTTTTTTTTTAAACATATAGTGGGAACGTATAGAGATTCAGACACAAACACACCTGGAAATGCGCGTATGGATGTTGAATTTACATCATTTACTCTCCCAAGGTCACCTTCACACCATATTTCCTCCTGTCTGGGTAATCACACTGCCAAATCCCATGCAATCAGCGCCCTCTACTGCTGAAAAGCAGAAGTGCGAGCTCAAGTCTATTTATTTAATCCTTTCATGCATAAATTATTTTAAACCAGCTTTCCTTTCACTCCCTGTTGTTGATCTAAAACCCAATTGAGGCTGCACTTGTGTCAGATTGAGGTATTAAGCTCTTTTCCCTCTCCTCTTATGAGTCCTTTCCTATCCTTTCTCCATCTTCCTGCCTCTCTATGCCTTGGCTCGTGACCGTTACCCTCTGACCTTTACCCTTTACTGCCCAAGCTGCTGGCCTGCAATCAGCCGCCTCGCACGACTGGCTGCTTCACTCACTGCTCTAAGTGTTCAAATGCTGATACACTCTGCCCTTTACAAATGACCTGAGGTCGGGGTTACAGAGAAACCTATAGAAAAGACTAGACAAGGTTATTTTTGGGTTAAATACAGGACAAAAAAACAAACAAACTCAGGTTAACCCTCATGCTCTGTTCATGATTTATCAAAAAATAGTAGCTTCTAAGTTTAGAACTATCCAGAAAATGAATCTATGATTGGATCATAATCAAATATAACATCGTTTTAATGCCCAATCAAACTAGGAACATCTCTACACCTACAACCCTTCTATAAATATGAATACACACTATATCTCCTGATATCTCAAACAGTTCGCTGGCTAGCTGACTGCTAATAAACTACTTGGATTTCTCACAGACAGACACGAGTGAGATTTTAGCGTCTCGATTTGTATTCTCATCTTCTCATCAATTTATATAACATCAAACAAACCTGTCAAACAAGTGTTCATGACTAACTTTAACTCAGTAGCTAGCTTAGCATAAGTTTTCCCTTGTCATGCCATTCTCTAATCATCTGTGTAACATGAAAGTCTTTTTTTGTTACTGTTTTAATTCTGAAATTATTATTAGTTTTTTTTTTTTGCTTTATAAATGCTTAGTAAGAATAATCAACAAGTTAATCATAAAATATTAATCCATATAATCAGGATCCAGGCATGCAAGTAGAGTTTTGCTTCAAGGGTTTTATAAAACTAAGGGTATTATAATCGGATATCTCTTACAACAAGTCATTTAAAATGTATGTTCACCGTACTTCATTTATTTAATCAACTATTTATATTAATCTACATAATCATGGGTAGATCATCCAAGAAGAGTTAGCTATTTTAAAATAAATTTAAAAAAAATATTAAAAAGTACCTTGAAAACTATTTTTATTAAGGTTTGAACCTTAATAAATGAATATTTTATTCATAGTTTGAACTTTATGGACCGTGGAACTGTTAAGAAATAATGAACCCTTGAGGGATTAATACTATATATTTAAACTACACTATATGATCAGGTTCCAAGCAAGAGGAATTGGTTATTTCAAAAATGAACTTTTACCATTAACATTAACTTAAACATTACTTAAAAAGCAAGTACTTTTGGTCATTTTTGTAAACAGTATTTTTAAATAAATACACTTATATAACCAACCATTTACAGTATATACAGTATCGAGATTAGATCATCCAAGAAGAGGTAGCTTTTTTAAATCATGTTTTTTTTTTTTTAGTTCAGGGGTAATTTACAGGATCATATATTAGTTATTAATTTTGTTTCATTTGATTGAACTGATTTAAGCATCCAACTATCCCTTCAGAAACCCTTTTTGTAAGAGTGTAAAGCAGACAAACAAACAAACAAAAACATGATCTGCATCTATGTAATCATAATCTAATTATCCAATCATTAATTTCCAGTTAAAATATCTGACGTATATTACATTCATCTCATAAACACTATTTCTGGGAATTTCTGGGCACAGTTCATATATAGTTACTGTATATAAATAGTTGGTTATCTCCCTAATGTGCATAGATGGAAGTGTATATAAGAGATGAATGGAACGGGACGGCAGCTAAAAGAAATGTTTTATTTATATTCTTATTTCATATGTGCACATTTCACTTTATTAAAAAAAAACAACAACAACAAAAAAATGTCTAACGTAATTATTTCAAATACTCTGAAACGCAGAGTCGTGTTCATAAAGTGTCTGGTTAAAAAGGAAAAAAAAAGAGGAAAACGTTTTATTGTATGTAGTACTGCATTTAAAAAAAATAATTTATATTTGAAAAAAGGTCATTTTGACTTGAACAGAACATCGGGGTTACTGCTGTAGATGTCGGTGTAGTTTGGGAAGCAGTGAACACTGATGTGAGAGAAGGAGAACTGACTCAGGGTTGGTAGTTGAGGGCAGAGAGTGTCCTGTGCGCAACTGTTTAGTGGTCTAATACGCGTTGTAGTCTCTTCTAAGTGTAAAGCGATGGCGCCCTCCTGTGGCCAGGTGTTTTCCTGGGACTTTTATACAGGTACTGTCCCTGTTCATTCCATTCAGGTGCCCTATTAACCCTTTACACCAACACACTCTTTTACTCTGTGCTAATTAACTGCAGGACTGTCAGCTTCCATTGAGACTTTGCTAAGCTATACGTGTATATAATGATCGAACATGGTTTCCGTAAATATAAGGAATGCCTAGAGTTCACGAAGGAAAAAAGACATTAAATGCCAATAAAGTGATTGAAAGTGAGAAAATGTACAGTTGTTCAAATGCACTCCAGTCTGATTATGTTAAAGGAAGTGACATAAAGACCACATTTGATACCTCAATTTACAACCCCAATTCCGAAAAAGTCGGGACGCTGTGTAAAATGTAAATAGAAACAGAATGCGATGATTTGCAAATTTCATAACCCCATATGTTATTCACAATAGAACATAAGGTAATTAAGAAAAGAATTAGGTAATTTTGAATTTGATGACCGGAACACGTCTTAAAAAAGCTGGGACGGGAAGCAACACAAGCCTAGAAAAGTAAGTGTTGCTAAAAAGAAACAGCTGGAGGAACCATCCAGATTTCATCCCATCTTTACTTCTGAGAGACTCCGCCTCGCTAAGATACTCTTTTTATACCCAATCATATTACTGACCTGTTGCCAGTTAACCTAATTATTTGCAAAATGTTCCTCCAGCTGTTTCTTTTTAGTCACACTTACTTTTCCAGCCTTTTGTTGCCCCGTCCCAACTTTTTTGAGACATGTTGCAGCCATCAAATTCAAAATGGCCCCTTTTTTTTCTTAAAACAGTACATTTCCTCAGTTTAAACATTTGACATGTTTTCTATGTTCTATTCTGAATAACATATGGGTTTATGAGATTTGCGTTCACTGCCTTCTGTTTGTATTTACATTTATTTACATTTCACACAGCATCCCAGCTTTTTTTGGAATTGGGCTTGTATATCAGAAATTGTTCTATAACTTTTCGTATGACCTTTTGATCTTCTCTCAGCCGGTCTGCGAAGGAGTTTCCGTCTGAGCCGTAAGGATCGGCAGAGCCCGACAGGGGAGGCCAACGCGTCCGACCCCACCGAGCCTGAGCTGCTCACCTACGAGGAAGTGACACGATACCAACAGCGGCCCAATGAGAGACCTCGGCTAGTGGTGCTCATCGGTAAGACAACAAAGTGTGTCACGTTCATCACAATGAGAAGCTTCGGTCCTGAGGGAACTCACCAGTTCATCAGAATTAGTAAAAGCTTCATCACCTGCTTACGGAGATCAATATTTCTAAAACAAACCCTTGGTTATTACACTGAGTAAAAAAATCTACAGCACGGCCTAAAAGACGTATATATGTGTAACTGAAATCTGGCTTACTTACTCTCTGGGAAACAGAATAAGGATTATTATTATTATTATTATTATTATTATTATTATTATTATTATTATTTTGTTATTGTTCCCTTTCTTCTTCTTTTGTTTTTGTCTAGTGTGTATATGGAATAGAATTGTCTGGTTGCTCTAGCGCCACCATCTTGTCAAATTTGGGCCTAATTCGGACGTACGTTTACGGTCATAAGTTTTGAACCGTGTGTTCAAATGGATTATTGCGCAGTTAACAAGAGAGGGTTGAGCAACAAATAATAATAATGTGTGGGTTTGATGATGCAAAAAACTGCTAGCAGGGCTACATTATGTTGTTGTTGCATTAAAGAGTCTGAAAGAGACCTGCGGTAGCGCTCTTTCATGCACTGAGGGTGCAGCGGTCTGTTGCTGAAGGAGCTGCTCAGGGACCTCAGTATCTCATACAGGGGGTGAGAGGAATTGCTCATGATAGACGCACTCTTAGTTAACATCCTCCTCTCCCCCACCACCTCTATGCTGTCCAGAGGGTAGACCAGGACAGAGCTAGCCCTCTTAACCAGTTTGTTGAGACGTTTCCTGTCCCTCTCTGTGTTCCCGACTCCCCAGGAAACTACTGCGTATAAGATAGCAGATGCTACAACAGTGTCATAGAAAGTTTTAAGCAGGGTCCTATACACACCAAAAGACCTCAGTCTCCTCAGCAGGTGGAGACGACTTTGACCCTTTTTGTACAGGATATCTGAGTTTGTGGACCAGTCCAGTTTATTGTAGAGGTGAACACCCAGGAATTTATATGTCTCCACCCTCTCGATGTCCATACCCTGGATGCTCACCGGCATAGACCGGGCTGGCCTCCTGCAGAGGTCGACTCCCATCTCCTTTGTCTTGCTGGCATTGAGGCAGAGGTGGTTTAATTCAAACCAGTTGACAAAGTCACATACCTTGTGATTGGAGGTTGTTTATTCACCAAAGGTATGTAGACAGACAGCAGATGGACCAGGTTGTGATCTGGGCGGCCGAGCGGGGGAAGGGGTGAAGAACTGTATGCATCTTTTGTGTTTGCACCCAGCAGATCCAATGTTTTATTGCCCCTAGTGTGGCATTTAACATACTCTGTGAAGGTGGGGAGAGTTGAGGACAGGGAAGCAGGATTAACGTCCCCGGAGATGAGAAGGAGGGACCGTGGGTGCGATGTCTGCAGCTGTGACACAACAGTGTGAAGTAGCTCACATACCGTTGTAGCGTCAGCCGAGTTGGGGATGTAGACAGTTATCGCGATGACGTGCGAGAACTCCCTCGGCAGGTAATATGGCCGCATGCTAACCGCTAGCGACTCAATATCCTTAGTGCACCGCTGCTCTTTAACTCTGATATACCCAGGTTACACCATCTCTCATTCACAAACATCGCTATTCCCCCACCCTTCCTCTTGCTGCTCTCCTTTGCTTTCCTGTCCGCCCTCACAAGTTGAAATCCGTCCAGCGTAACCAGTGAACCCGTACTGAGATCGTTCAACCACGTCTCCGTGAAGCACATGATGCTACACTCTCGGTATTCTCTCTGCAGCGTGATTAGCGCCATCAGCGCTTCCATCTTATTGGAGAGAGATCTCACATTCCCCATAATAACGGACGGAATGAACGGTTTGTATCATATTTTTTCTCTCCCGGCCTTTAAGTCCAGCTCTGTTTCCCCTTCTCCTTCTCCTAATTTCCTCAGGGATCACCGGGCTTTCTGTAGGAAGTATCCTGGTGTTGCTCAGTGCTAACAGAGGCTCCCCAGTTTAAACAATCTAGCCGTGATGGGTCTCCCAGTGCGGAGCGGTACAGTCCAACAAACAGAAGAATAAATATTGCTAACCTCCACAATTGCGTATCCATATCTGCAAACGCAACGCCGAGGATTAGTGTAGAAAGAAACATGAAGAAAGCAGAAAAAACAAGGGAAATATAGTAGACGCCCTAACAATATAATATCTTAATATGTCAAAACATAGTTATTAGGTCAACATATTAGCACTGCACCTCAACATTCTTTTTTAAGCTTCCTCTATTGTAGGAGGATTTTCTACCTGAAGATGGTAGCAGGGTTGAAAAAAAAAAGTGTTGTGGTTTCATTTTTGAGTCGCTTTACTGCTTAATACATATTAGGGAGATTTTAAGGTTGAAACTGCACACATTTTTTTTTTTTTTTCGAGCTGTCTTTATTTTAATCCAGAGATGGAGATTTTTGCCATTTTTTTCCTGTGAGGCTTGTGCACATGCACAGATAAAAAAACTAAATAATTAAAAAAATAAATAAATAAATAAAGCATACATGCACTGCATAACCTGATTATTGGCTTACAGCCCTGGTGTGTTTATCTGATTTCTTGAAATGTCTTTAATCCAATTTACCTTTTTACATTTTGACATACTACACGATGTTAAATTGGATAATCTGCTTTAAAAAAAAAAAAAAAACCCTCCTGAAATATTAGCAAAAATGTATGACTTTTTTATTTTTTTATTTTTTTTTTTTAATGCGAGCAACAGACTAAGGCTGTTGTACTTTTTGAACTCTCACAAAAAAAATGTTTGGCTCATTATTTGTTTTGCAGTGAACAAACGTCTTCGCATGAACGCATGAATGTAAATTCACAGCTCTCAGTGGAGAGAAAGTTGAATTTGTTTTGCAGTGTTGGTGTGTTTGTGTCCTCAGGGTCTCTCGGAGCACGAATTAATGAGCTGAAGCAGAAAGTAATAGCAGAAAATCCCCATCGCTATGCTGTAGCTGTACCCCGTGAGTCCCTTTGTATCATCACACACACACACACACACACACACACACACACACACACACACACACACTCACTCCATAAGGCACTTATTGTACAAAAACAATAAATACAATTAAAACTATTAACAATAATAAACATATACTTGTTGGGAAAATCATATTCACAAATTCCTAACTGCACATGCTGTTATACAGGGTTTCAGTTTAGTGAGAAGATATAAACACTGCTTGCAGCCCCATTTATTTTTCAAATTAAATAAACTGTATCTATAATCTGTTTTACACTAATGGCCGTGTAACATGTCTTCTTCCTGTTTTGCTTAGGGTATACAAACTTTTGCACCTCACCATCTCTTTTATATTGTCCGTAGACATGTTGTATTATTTATGTTTTGGTACACTAATGTATCATTTTCTATCGCATCGGAATAAACATCCTGAGAAAAGTTTGAACTCACCAATCATGTATTATTCAACACATGATTTTATTCACAAAATGTCTAGAATAAACAACATTTATCTTCGACTTTAAAAAGGTTGAAATAACCAGCCATATTTTATTCAACACATTATTGTATTCCCTGGAAATGTCCAGAATAAATAATATTTATCTTAAGCTAAAAAGTTTGAAATCACCAGTCATATACAGTATTATTCAACAAATTATTTATTATTTATTTATTGATTTAAAAAAAAAAAAAAAAAAAATATATATATATATATATATATATATATATATATATATATATATATATATATTATATATATATATATATATATATACACACACACACACAAAAAAAAATCTCCTGGCATATTTTATTCAACACATTATTTGATTCACAAGAATTTTCTAGAAGAAAAATAACATTGATCTTAAACCAGAGTGTGTCAGATTAATACTTTTTTTTTTAATACTTTGGAGATTAAAAAAAAATACTAAATGATCAATTAAATCCTGCAATAATCTACATGTAGTATTTTTCTTCTCAAATATGAATATAAAGGTCTTCATTTTTCTAATCACCTTTTCAGTTTCCTCCAAATTATTAAAAAAGTAGGTTGCACACGGCATCATATTATAATAATCATATTATATATTCATATATATATATATATATATATATATATATATATATATATATATATATATATATATATATATATATATATATATATATATTATAACCATCATATTATATACGGGATTATATATTATTAAATATGTATAATATATTATTATATAATAATATAATGATATAATATATTATTATATATTATAAAGATGGACTTTATAATCTGGATAACGTCAAGCTATGATTTGAGTGTTTGAGCATTAGTGTAAAGGACACCTCAGTCTACGTCCTGTTTCTTTAATAAACACTTTGCAAATGCATGAAGTGGAATTTTCTGCGACAGTTTCTTCTTTTCTAACTCTGCTAAAGACACGACGCGGCCCAGGAAGAGCCATGAGAAGGAAGGGGTCGAGTACCACTTTGTCTCCAAGCAGGTCTTCGAAGCTGACGCTCAAAACAACAAGTGAGTGTGTGAGCTGCTCTGAGATTTTAAACCTGCTCCGGTGAATAAGAGTGAAAGCACACGTCAAATAGACAAGGCAGGAAATATGTGAGGAATGGACTCACAGCAGTTTGCTTCAAATGGGAATTTTCTCTCGTTGTGTAATTCGGATTAACAGTCGTATATTGGATCGTGTTTCATAAAGGGATTGTATGGTATCTCTATTAGAAGCGATAAAAGCTAATAAATCACCGGAGTAATAATTTTTAATAATAATAAATGTTGATGACGCCATCATTATTACATCAGATTTTCAACCTGAGATATATATTTTAAACATTTGAAAGAGTCAACCAAACACATGGGAAAGTTGCCTTTTGGACTGTAAAGTTATAACGTTATGAATTTTGTTACCTCCAAAAGTAAAAAAGGAAGGAATTTAGAAAACATTTAACATTTAAATGCTTATATATATGTACAGTATCTCACAAAAGTGAGTACACCCCTCACATTTTTGTAAATATTTGATTATATCTTTTCATGTGACAACACTGAAGAAATGACACGTTGCTACAATGTAAAGTAGTGAGTGTACAGCTTGTGTAACAGTGTAAATTTGCTGTCCGCTCAAAATAACTCAACACCCAGCCATTAATGTCTAAACCGCTGGCAACAAAAGTGAGTACACCCCTAAGTGAAAATGTCCAAATTGGCCCCAAAGTGTCAATATTTTGTGTGGCCACCATTATTTTCCAGCACTGCCTTAACCCTCTTGGGCATGGAGTTCACCAGAGCTTCACAGAATGCCACTGGAGTCCTCTTCCACTCCTCCATGATGACATCACGGAGCTAGTGGATGTTAAAGATCTTGTGCTCCCCCCCCCCCGTAAATTTTACTACAGATACAAAAATGTGAAATTCCTAGAAATTATTAGACATCTGAAAGAGTCAGCCAAACACATGGAAAAGTTGCCTTTTGGACTGTAAAGTTATAACGTTTTAAAATCTAGTTAGCTCCAAAAGTCGAAAAGGAAGGAATTAAGAAAACATTTAACATTTAAATGCTTATATATTAAATATATACCTTTAAATGAGATACAACTTACAGACATATTCAGTTGTTACATCTATAACACTCACTATACAGTTCAGTCTTTTCAGAAGGAAATATACATCATTCATCACGGTTAACGGACTAACTTGTTGCTAACAAATAAATAAACATCGTCAGTGTTTTTCTCACTTTCTATCTGGGTCAGTTCCAAGCGCCGAGGTCTAACTTCTGAAGTAAGTCAAATACAGCATAGCTGCTGTATGAATAGAAAGATTCAGTCAAACATGTGGAAAGTGCCATTTTGTGTTGGCCTTCTAGTAGTAAGAAAATAATGTGTTACACAGGCTGAAGCATGTTAGTGAATAGCGATTAAATGATTAGACAGTTAATATTGTACATTAAAGATATGATTTGTAATATTTAAAAGCTGACCTACAACAATGGTTTACGATACATTAAAAAAATACTGTAGAAGGAATCGATTGAGGATTTGCAAAATTGCCACAGTATGCAACAGACTTGCATTATTTATTTATTTATTTATTTATGTATTTATTTATTTATGTATTTATTTATTCCATTTTAGCTTTTGTTTACATTTTTCTGGCCCTGAAATTAGCTCCATCCCCAGCTGTTCATCTGTTCAGCTCCTTTATATTATATAAAGGCAGCTTAAAGGCACACACAGCTTCATCATGGGTTGGACTTTTGGTTACTTTGCAACTGCAATTCACTTCTCAGACAGCAGAGGGTTCTAACTTTATTATTATTATTTTTTTCACAAACTCCTTCAATGCATTTTGTCCTTTAATGCACTTTCTGTGTTATGTTTCCTCCTGCTCTGTAGGTTTATTGAGTATGGAGAGTATAAAGACAACCTGTACGGCACAAGTATAGAGGCCATCCGCTCTGTCCAAGCCAAGAACAAGATGTGTCTGGTGGACGTGCAGCCTGAGGTGCGGTGGGGGTTTAAACGCCGATCTGAAATCAGAAAAAGCCATGTTTCCTGTTAAAGTCCATCGAAACCTCGCGTCAGTTTCCAGATCCAGCTATGAGAATGATTTCAATACGTTCCATTCTTAAAGGCTATACCAAAAAAATTATATATATATATATATATATATATATATATATATATATATATACATAAACTGAGTATGAACTATTTTGGAAGACTTTTCGCTGAAAAAATTGTTAGTGTATGGAGACTTTTGGGACACCCAGTAGTTTATAATACAAATGGCACTTACAGGAACATTGATTTAAAGTTGAACCTACAAATCTTTTTTCCCCTTTATAAATTCTAGATATTTATCATGAAATCACAGGCTGGTGTAAGCTCACAGATAACAAATATATTTAATTTGTCAATAAAATTTGATCAAAACAAATCAATAGGCCGTAGTGAAAAAAAAAACAAAAAACATAACCTCAATAACGACAACACAAAATCAGATCCCAGTTAATCAGTTTTTATAATTTTTTAGTTGATATCCCAGTCACTTAAACAAAACAAGAAAAAATTCCTCCATCAAAATGTAATGATTTTTCAGCACAGAGAGAATAATATATGACTGGGTAAAGCTTTAAAAGTTCATTGTGAGCAGTTTGTTGTGAGTGGTCAATAATAATAATAATAATAATAATGATAGTGAGTCTTTATTGGTCACAGCACAGTGAAATTCTTTTCTTCACATACCCCAGCATGTTAGGAAGTTGGGGTCAGAGTGCAGGGCCATGACCCTCCAGCACCCCTGGAGCAGAGAGTGTTAAGAGCCTTGCTAAGTGGCAGCTTGGCAGCACCAAGGCTTGACCCCCTGACCTTCTGATCAGTAACCGCTCAGCCAGCACTGCCCTCCAAAACATTAAGCAGAAAAGTCTGGATTGATTGACAGTTGTGTAGATGTTTGGAACTCTCTTAAATTTTCAGTCCCACCTACTTAATTAATAATCTTCTGAAAGGTGCTCTCGTCTCGACTCGATTTTCCCCACTTGAAAGATGCTGTAGTGTATCTTCACTTCCTGTCAAACTAAATAGAGAATGCACTGAATGAGTTCAGTAATGTGAAATAAAATCGAAACATTTAGCAGATTCCGCCAGGCGTATGCAAACTTATGACCTCAACTGTATGTTCACATTAGACACATACATATATACAGTAGTTAAGTGTATTTCTTTCAGCCAAAATTGGTTCCAAAAAGATTCCACAGGCCTACAACGAAGTGTCAAATCTAACACTTATATAAATGTATTGATCTTGATCAGACATGTTCAAATAGTTTGAGCAGATCAACAGCGGAAATGTCGGCCGTGCGGAAACACTTTCTTTGAGGAATATTAGACAGGAGATTTCTGAGACTACTCATTATTCCTCTTCAGTGGTTGGCAGGTCCTGTATTTGTCCACCAGAAACAGATCTTGGACAAACTTTTATGACTGGTCAATGTTTCACCTGACTGATCTTTAATTAAAAGTCTTTGTGTAAATGTGTGTTGTAAAAGCTATACAAATCAAATTGACTTTATTTGATCTTTTTTTTTATTGCTGCCGCAGGCGTTACATACCCTGAGGACTGCCGAGTTTAAGCCTTATGTCATCTTTGTGAAACCTCGGATCCATGAGGGTCGTAGACGTCGCAGTGCTTCTTCGCCCGCAGCAGGAGAGCACGGGAGACTCACAGTGAGTCTTTACGCTCGCTGTTTTCTTCAGCCGTTTCTTGTCCTTCTCATTCCTTCATTTCCATCCTTAGGCTCAGTTCCTGTTGCCAGATGTAACGGACATAACGATATGAAGCATACAGAGTACACACAGAGTTTTATTTAAATGTTCAAATAAATAAATAAATAAATAAATAAATAATAATAATAATAATAATAATAATAATAATAATTATTATTATTATTATAATAAAAGAATTTAAATTCAATCCCAGCAGTCAGAATTGACTGCTCATTGTTTCTAATGAATGTGAAGAACAAATTTGAAAAACAAATCAAGTGCAAGCCTTTGCCTACCCTTAAGACAAAATTAGGAAGACTAAGAAAAAAAATAATAACAGTGAAACAAATCAACATGATATCAGTTCAGAAGTTTACATCTGCCTTTCTGAATGTGATAAATACACTCAGTGTCCTGTTTTTTTTTTTTTTTTTTTTTTTTTTTTTTAAGGAAAACCTGTATACTAGCTGATTTACGAAGTTATCCAATCATTCAATCATGTGGCAGCAGCACAATGCATACAATCATGCAGAATACAGGTCAAGAACTTCAGATAATGGGGGGGATTTTTTTCCCCCCGTAGCATTTTACCCGTAGCATGGTTGTTGGTACCAGATGGGCTGGTTTGAGAATTTCAGAAACTGTGATCTCCTGGGATTTTCACACAAAACAGTCTCTAGAGTTCACACAAAGTGGTGTGAAAAAACAAAAAACATCCTCTGTGCAGAAACACCTTGTTGATAACAGTCAGAGGAGAATGACCAGACCGGTCTGAGTTGACAGGAAGTCTATAGCAACTCAAATAAGCACTCTTTACAACCGTGATGAGCAGAAAAGCATCTCAGAACATGCACAACATATCAAACCGTGGTTGTAAAGAGTTATAATAGGAGTTACTATATCCTTCCTGGCAGCTCAAACCAATCTGTCCATTTTTCTCTGACCTCTCTCATCAACAAGGTGTTTCCACCCACAGAACTGTCTCTCACTCAATGTCTTTTTGGGTTTCGCACCATTCTGTGTAAATTCTAGAGACTGTTGTGTGTGAAAATCCCAGGAGATCAGCAGTTTCTGAAATACTCAAACCAGCCCATCTAGTTCCAACATGATATTATTATTATTATTATTATTATTATTATTATTATTAGTAGTAGTAGTAGTAGTATACACTTTCCCTTTATAACTGTGTTCAATCTGTTACGCCACGGCCAGCAGAGGGCACTGCGGTACGGCCGCTGACTGGTCACGTGACTCTTTTGTTTTCGTTCACTTCCCGCTTGGACACTGAGTTAAGTTTATGTCTCTGATTTGCCACAGGTGCCCATGTTTTGAGTTAATTAGGTTTGTTAGTTAAACCCCCTGTGTGACTGCGCACATCGCGCAGTATTATAGTTGGTTCAGTTGGCCAAGTGAAGGAAGTATACCAGTATGTGCTAATGTGCAGCATGCTAGCGGTCGTAGCTAGGGGACCAGAGTGTGTAGAGTCAGTAGAGACCGCGCTCCCTGTGTTTGTTTATTTGTTTCTGGTTTAAGTAATAAAGACTGTGACCTGCACCTGCATCCACCTCCAGTCTCGTTCCGTAACAGAATCACATGCATATCCACTGAACAGGAGGATAAAACCAGATGTAGTGTGCTGATATATGAAAATAATCAAATGATAACCAAAAGGTTATGTTAAGTTATGTTATGTTGTGGAATAAATGTGATTCCTTCACCAACCTTTCTTCTCTATCTTGATGATAATTAGACGTAAACCACAGTGTCACGCTCTGACACTGGAGACTCCTTCCATAAACGTTAAACATCTCCTCTCAGAAAACTTAACACCATAATTAATGATATATTTTTCTTTGTTAAATAACCGAACGATTTAAAAAAAATAAATAAATCTGTTGTTTTTATATTATTGCGGAGCATGCACGATTCATGTGTCAGATATTAAGAAAACATATTAGAATGAGTACGTTGATATAACCCTTGCGGACAAAACTATCGACAGAGCTGCTGCTATAGAAAATTAATCGACACCTTCTAACCAATCAGATTCGAATGAGAATTCAACAGCATTATAACTCTGGTAAAGAATGCCATAGATTAATGGATCATACATCTTACTATAGAGTGACCATCATTTCTCCATCACAGGAGGAGGATCTGCAGGAGATGCGTCAGTCGGCGCAGCAGATCGAGCAGGAGTATGACCACCTGGTGGATCAGGTCCTGATTAAGGAGGACACTGCGAGTGCCTGTGCAGAACTGCGCATCATCCTCGAGCGCCTGGAGAGGGAGGCCTTCTGGCTGCCAGTCAGCTGGGTCAGGAACTAAAAAAAGAGGACAAAATAGGACACGAGATTCTCTCCTTCACTGCAGAGCATAACTGAGGTCTTTCTGTGGACGATGGACAACTCTAGAAGCTCTCCTGAAGGAGAGGAACAAAACTGATGATCCCTCAAAGTTTGCTACACTTGGGGCATTAAAAAAAACCAAAACAAATCTGAGCATCTTCTATACACAATTATGCATACACAATATGGACAATGATTATATATATGCACCATGGCTGCTTCTTTTTGAATTCTGTTTGTAGATATGAGTTTATTCAAATCATCTAAATTATTTTATTACCCGGTTTTGGAATTTAATTTAAAGAATCGTGCACCGTGTCAAAAAAATATTACATTCCGCACACGTATTTCCCCGGATTATTTAGCAATGTGTTCGTAGCGACTGCTAAAACCTTTCGGATTGAAATGTTACAACTCGACACCCCGACAACCTCCAACCTCTGAACTTTGACAACTCTGTTGATTGGGAAAGAAAAAAAAAAAAAAAAAAAAACATCAAAATGCACACATTTCTTACTGTCCATCTTCAGTACACATTTTAGTGATGTGATACGTGTAAAAGAAAAAAAAATGCATTGTAGATGCATCTTAATATGATGTGACAAAAAATATAATGGTTAACCACTCAACGGGTAGAGGCATGGTAGAGTACAAACGTTTGTAGACCAATATACATGGAGAAAATGAAGACATTTAGGTTTGTTAACGTTAAAAACAAACAAAAAAAAAATGGTCAAATTGTGTATGTTAAGATATCAATAGTGACATTCAATACACTGAATGTGATATAGAGTAAATGTTCTCTAATACCTCGTAACTGCCTACACACTTTTCATTTCTCCACCTAGAAACCATAGGGGATGGAAGCTTGTGCACTCAGTAGTGCAACCTTCATCAGCCATCTTTTTAAAATTGACCACCTATCTGAGTAACTGTACACATTTGAATACTGTTGATTAATGTCCAGGTATTTTTAACGTATTAACCGTTGGTCTCCTGCAGCATATTAAACACATGTTGAACCCCTGGATATGTTGATGTTGATGATTCTGAGCAGAAGGATTTGGTCTTGTTGGATCAAAACGCCTACACGACCACTCAACAGTAGCATCTGAGTTGGGTTTGAATGCAATAAAACATTTTACAGCTTGGTTTGCAGGTTCGTGATCCCTGTATAAATACTCCGTTTAAAACTCGTTGTTGTTGAACTTGGCTAGCAGTCAAATTGGGCTCTTGGTTTTTATAAACGCACGCCTCGATAATCGAACATTACAAAAAGAGTGTACAAGAAACAGTCTCTGGTGTCGAAAATTGTGTGAGTACAATTATGTGTGGCATCCTTGGAAAATTTCACAAGGTGAAATGTTCACACTTTTTACTTTTATATAGTTCTGAGAACTGACTTACATTGACTTCTTTTTCTTTTCTTTTCAATCAAACTATAAAAGTGGGAAGAAAAAAAAAACATGGATGCCTGCATGTTTGTCTGTGATGAGTGATATATATTTACCTCCTCAAAACAATGAACTGTATCATCAATGTTATAGATATTAACAAGCTAATATCTCTGTATGCTGACTGATCTAAAGCAAATACTTGTATTTACAGTACAGTATAACTCATCTGCTACTTTATTTGCTGTTGATGCTGTGAGCAGCCATGTCGATTTGATGCCACATGATGAACTCTAGCGTGAGACATCTGAGTCCCACCTTTCCAGGTAGGAATTCCGTTCTGAGAGGGTGTTTGAGGGGGTGGAAACTACTGAAATTCACTGGAAACTACTGAAATTTCGAGTCACGATTTAGTTGAACGCGGCATTATTTGTACACACGAGTAAAATTCTAGCATTTTAAACTTTGCTCACACCATATTTCATTATTTTCATGTTGAGTCTCAGAAAGCAATTGCTATGTATTGATTTGATTTTTAATACACAATAACTCCTAATTGTTCATGCTAATATTGGTGGGAACATAATCACTGAACAATTCAGTCAATTCTGTTGGATAAATTTCTTATATTTTTAATAGTTCTGTGAAACATTTTAAAACTTGTTCCACTTTCATCATAGAGTGCGTAAAAGCTCTTCTCTGTTTTGACGAGAATCATGTGATGGTGCAAGAGCATGGCAGATTAGGCTAATTAGGCTAATGTCTGTTTCTCTACGGCACATAAACCGATCAGCCATAACATTAAAACCACCTGTCTAATATTGTGTAGGTCCTCCTTGTGCTGCCAAAACAGCTCTGACCCGTCAAGGCGTGGACTCTACAAGACCTCTGAAGGTGTGCTGTGGTATCTGGCACCAAGATGTTTCCATCAGATCCTTAAAGTCCTGTAAGTTGGAAGTTGCGGCCTCCATGGATTGGACTTGTTTGTCCAGCACATCTGACAGATGCTCAATTGTATTGAGTTCTGGGGAAGTTGGACGCCAAAAACACCTTGAACTCTTTGACATGTTCTTCAAACCGTTCCTGAACAATTTTTGCAGTGTGGACGGAGCATTATCCTGCTGAAAGAGGGCACTGCTATTAGGGAATACCATTGCCACGAAGACGTGTACTTGGTTTGCAACAATGTTTAAGTAGGTGGTACGTGTCAAAGTAACATCCACATGAATTCCAGGATCCAGGGTTTCCCAGCAGAACTTTTCCCAGAGCGCATTACACTTCCTCCGCCAGTTTGCCTTCTTCCCATAGTGCATCTCTTCCCCAGGTAAGTGTCGCACATGCACCCTGCCATCTACATGATGTAAAAGAGAATGGGTTTGTTCTGACAAACTGGTGGCTCTGAGCCGAGTAGAATTGGATAGTGATGTGCAACACGTGGCTCAGAGAGCACTCGTTTTTACAACAGAATTCACATACACAGCGATAAGAGTGGGATTACAGAACTGTCTCGAGCACACCTCTACACTTCATGCAAAGTGACACTAAAACAAAACGTAGTGGCACAGTGTAGTCTTGTGCAGTTGACTGTAGAATTGGATTCATCAAGTCTGAACTATTTTCAGACAAAGTACATTTAGCCTGCTTTGTTTTTTACTCATCATCCAGACAGTAGTGACTACTGAATATATTACTGACTAGTTTATGCAGCTCCTAACATGTGAAAGAAACATCTCTGCTAAACTTTTTTGAGTAGTGGTGGCTCACTAGTTAAAAGCTCTGGATTACTGATCGGAAATAAAGGTCAGGGGTTCAATACCAAGCTGCCACTGTTGGGCCCTTAAGCAAGGCCCTTAACCATCTATGCTCCAGGGGACGGCATATTATGGCTGACCCTGCGCTCCGACCCCGACTTCCTGGGATATGAGAAGAAAGAATTTCATACCACTATAATATATATGTGGCAGATAAAGGCTTCTTCTTTCTCATTTGGAGTTTAGACAGAACAAGGATGAGCACTTGTCTTTATGCAATGCCAAAGGGCATGTAAGCTCTTGCACCAACCCTCATTAAAAAATGATCAATAAAATACCGAAGAACCTCATTAAAATAAAATCATTAAATCACAGAAATCTCTGTATGGTAGACATGGCTGGGTAAGGTTTATCATACACCTACTACTGCTTTATTAAATACATTCCGTTCAAAGAAAGAGACGTTTTCTTCAACCTCCCACACATCAGCCTTAAAATGTGTCTTTAAAGTTGTCATAAAACACTTCAAGTCTTTAATTCTTCCAGGAACAGCAGTGCACAAATATGAACAACTTTCCTGTTCTAATCACCTCTAGGCTTTATTTTATTCTAGGCCTTAAAAACAAATCTCAATCTTGGAAATAATACATGAATATTAACGATTGGTATAAACTTAAAGATGCTCTAAAGCCAGAATTACACATCGAACATGAATGAATTGGATCAAAAATCAAAAACAGTGCCAAGCATGCAGTCGTAAGCAAACTCAGATTTGACTTCAGCTTTATTTATTCAGCACTCTGAACAATAGAAATTGTCGCAAAAAAAAAAAAAAAAAAGATTTAGAGAAACCCGGATGGAGCTTTAGATCCTTAATGAGCATACTGAAGACAGTGGTGAGCAAAAAGCCATGAGAGGAAGCATATTCAAATGGGAACCCATGCTCTTTTAGAAGACACTGAAGGGTAGGATTATAACTCATTAAAGTATACAGGTGTAGAAGAGTAACGATAAACAGTAACATCTCTGGCTTTATTGACACTGGAATGATTGAAATGGAGTTTTGGAGGCGATCACCAACAAAGGAATGGACACCAAACAAAATCAGCACTTCCAAAGTCTTCAGAAAATATATCAATGAATGAATGACAGTAGTGAAAAGCTTAAGGAAGCTGCTGACAGGAAGTCAAACGCAAGACCAGGATCGGATTCTACAATGTTCGAACCGTGTATGAAACAGGAAAGCCGGCTACATCGAGTCATAGCAGAGATCAGACGTTACAACATACACACCCATTGAATTAGTGAGAGGAGATGGACGGGATCAAGCAGACACAAAACCAATACAGGAGAGACAGTAGTGCACTGTTCCATAAACATCCCATAAACCAGAAGGAAGACCCAAGAACACCTCGCACAGTGGAGGAAGAACTCAAAGCCCTGTACCACACCTGGGGAACCATACTGAAGCTGACTACAAACAGAAGTCAAGTCTTTATTGTCATTTCAACCATATACAGGTGGTACAGTACACAGTGGAATAAAAAATGTGTGTGTGTGTGTGTGTGTTGTCAATCCAGTCTCTGAGTATTGAGGAGTCTGATGGCTTGGGGGAAGAAGCTGTTACACAGTCTGGCATGAGGGCCCGAATGCTTCAGTAACTAAGAGTTTGTGTGAGGGGGGTGTGGGGTCATCCACAATGCTGGGGGGTATTTCAGAAAGTAGATTATGCGACTGACCTGGATAAGTTTACGCAGAGTTAATGGATAACCTCAGTTTCAGTTCCAGAAACGGAAGGAACTTTCAGGGTATCTCTGAACATATCCTGGTCCGGAGCAGGTTATGTTCCAGGGTTAGTTCGTTTCAGAGAGCTGACGGAGAGCTGCATTGTGTCCCTTTTGAAGAAGATCCAGTCGACGAGGAAGCACGGACTATATGAAATCTTTTTCATACCCAGATGAATATTTGCAGGAGTGTTACCGCTTTTCATGAGAAACGTTAACATGACATTTTGAAACCTCACATCTCCAACGAGACACATCGTGGATCAGCGCTTAACACCGAGCACATTTTATGCATTGACCTTCATTTGTTTTGCCACAGGGAGTTTTCTCTATATAACGTGGGTAATGCAGAGCATGTGGAAAAAGCAACGGTGTGTAGGGCCGTTCAAACAGCACGCCTTGCACTCAAACGGTTCCTACACAATTTTGTGCAGTACCCTGGCCATAAACCATGATGAACCATTGATGAAGATGTCAAGCGGAATCTAGTGAACCAAAGAGATGGCAGGGTGGTACGAGATGTGATCTGCCAAAATCATTTCTAATTAAATGACGAATGCACAAAGTGAACAGTCAAGTGTGGTTCATTGTTTCTTCATTTCTGTAATTGAAAAAAATCATTTGTATTTATTGCTTTACCATTCAACAATAAATGACAAAATAATCATCACTAGGCAAATACAGTACTTTGCCCACCTTTAGCCAGTGCTCCAGCAATTCAATTTCAAGCCTGGCCCTTTTTATGTTCAGCTTTCTAAACTCCATCTGATCCAATAAGGGAACTACAGTTAAGACTGTACACAGCATATTCAGTAAAATAAAATAAGCATGCATATATATCTATATCTATCTATCTATCTATCTATCTATATATATATATATCTATATATCTATCTATCTATCTATATATATATATATATATATATATATATATATATATATATATATATATATATATATATAGACTTATATTTCTAATAAGCATGCTTTAAAAAACCTCTAACTCTGCTTTGCCCTGGGTTTCCATGGTGACTCCTGAAATCGGTGATCCATTAATGTCTTTATGTACTCATAAACTCTGACTTACCAATAGCAGCTTGATTGAACTTCCTCACAGGGGTTCCGGAACCAGAAAACCCTGAGTAATCATTGTTTGGGTTAATGAACCGAGAGTTCAAGATTTATGTGACAGTAAGTTAACCTTGCTTTCTGGAACAGCCAACTGGTGGCTTTGCAGATGAAGCATATAGTGTAAACAGAGCTGGCCCAAGGCGTAAGTGAACCTAGCAGCTGCTAGGGCCCCTGTGGCCACCAGGGGGAGACCAAGAGCTCGTGAAATGGCTTGAATTCAATTTATTATATTATATAAATATATACAATTTATATATATATATATATATATATATATATATATATATATATATATATATTACAATTTATATATTTATATATATATATTTCATATTATATATATATATATATATATATATATATATATATATATATATATATATATATATATATAAAACAAACGCAATATGTCACAGTTTATCCGTTGTAGATATAGTGTTTCTCTTGAGTAATGAAAACGTTGTACTTATTCAAACAAGCATGGGGTATCCCAGAAAGCAGGTTATGCGACTTACCTGGGTAAATTTACTCAGAGTAAACAGATGACCTCAACTTTTGGTTCCAAAAATGGAGGCAACTTTCAGTAAGTAGTAAGTAGTCATAGCAACTTACTCTTTGAACAGAACCTGCTCTGAAGCAGGTTATGTTCAAGGGTTAGTTTGTTTCAGAGAGCTGAAGGAGTGTATTGTGCCCTTTTGAAGAAGATCCAGTGGACGAGGAAGCACGGATTATATGAAATCTTTTTGGTCGTGAAAGGGTGATAAGACCACATATAGATGTGTTTTTATATCCGGATGAATATTTTGGGAGCACTAGCATTTGAAACCTCACATCACCAACATGGCACATCGTGGATCGGCGCTTAACACTGAGCAAATTTTATGCATCGACCTTCATTTCTTTTTTTTTCTTTTTCTTCCACTTTTTTTTTTTAGCAGAGAGTTTTCTGTATAACATGGGTGATGCAGAGCATGTGAGAAAGGCAACTGTGTGTAGGGCCGTTTGTACTGTATGATTTGCACTCAAACGGTGTTGTTGAGATGTGATCTGCCAAAATCACTTCTAATTAAATGACTAATGCACAAAGTGAACAGTCGAGTGTGGTTTCTTTATTATCTGTCATTGAAAAAGACATTTGAATTTATTGCTTTACCATTCAACAATAATTGACATAATAATAATAATAATAATAATAATAATAATAATAATAATTGGTAGGCAAATACTTTCCACCTTTACCCAGTGCTTCAGCAATTCAATTTAAAGCCTGGCTTCTGACACCACATGAATGTAGTATAATTTAACCAGCGATCACGTACGGTGATGATGCTTGTTATATCCATTTCGGAGGACTAGATGGCAAATATTTAAGTCGACAGTGCAGGCATTTAAGTGGCACCGAAATCTGCATTCTGATTCGGTCAGGTACATTCCCGGTCATATAGGTACCAGTGCTATATTGGCACCGGGTCTCGGTACCCAGCCCTACTGGTGATCTTCAAACAAACAAACAAAAAACTCTCAAACAGATACTGGTGATTTTTAAGCAAAAAAACCTAAAACAGGTACTGGTGATCTTTAAACAAACAAACAAACAAAAAACTCAAACGGGTATTGGTGATCTTTAAACAAACAAACAAACAAACAAACAAACAAACAAACAAACAAACAAAAACTCAAACGGGTACTGGTGATCTTTAAACAAACAAACAAACAAACAAACAAACAAACAAACAAAAAAACTCAAACAGGTACTGGTGATCTTTAAACAAACAAACAAACAAACAAACAAACAAACAAACAAAAAACTCAAACAGGTACAAGTGATCTTTAAACAAACAAACAAACAAACAAACAAACAAACAAACAAAAAAACAAACAAACACTCAAACAGGTACAGGTGATCTTTAAACAAACAAACAAACAACAAAAACTCAAACTGGTACAGGTGATCTTTAAACAAACAAAATCAAACAAACAAAAAACTCAAACAGGTACTGGTGATCTTTAAACAAGCAAACAAACAAACAAACAAACAAAAAAACAAACAAACACTCAAACAGGTACAGGTGATCTTTAAACAAACAAACAAACAACAAAAACTCAAACAGGTACAGGTGATCTTTAAACAAACAAACAAACAACAAAAACTCAAACAGGTACAGGTGATCTTTAAACAAACAAACAAACAACAAAAACTCAAACAGGTACAGGTGATCTTTAAACAAACAAACAAACAACAAAAACTCAAACAGGTACAGGTGATCTTTAAACAAACAACAAAAACTCAAACAGGTACAGGTGATCTTTAAACAAACAAACAAACAACAAAAACTCAAACAGGTACAGGTGATCTTTAAACAAACAAACAAACAACAAAAACTCAAACAGGTACAGGTGATCTTTAAACAAACAAACAAACAAACAAACAAACAAACAAACAAAAAACTCAAACAGGTACAGGTGATATTTATACAAACTGGAAAACAAATTGGTATGTGTGAGTGATGTAAATACCTCAAATTAAAAAACGCATGGGTGTTTACTTTTCTACTCTAACAGCAGGTGTTTGTGTTTTCATGCAGGTGTACATGCATCACAGTGCCTCCATCTCCTATACCACACATGCTGCTGCAGTGGAATGTTCTGGTGATGTCTGTGGATCTGCCCATTTTCTACTCGGGTAGGTGCGTTGTTTATCTGGCACTGTTACACCAAGCTTGCGTTAACGGTCAGAACACACAGATCTTATATTAGCTTTAGATTTAACATGGTTACATCCTCTTGTGTCAAATCTATGCTAATTACTAGATTCATTATTCTCAGTACTTTTGGTAAGCTGGTGAGCAGGAATGCTAAAAAAATGGTGTGATAGAGTTTTCTTTTCATTTTAAAGCGGTGGTTTGCAATTAGTAGAGCCCTCTGTAGTTAATGAGGTGAATTAGCGCTATTACAACTATTTGAAACTACTTTAGCCCTTTAAGATCACAGGCACAGCTGGAGAAGTCATGCTGGGGGTAGAGCTCATTTCTGGGCCAGAAAAAAAAAATCAACAAATTACTGAAATACAGAAACTAACCAGTAATCGTACTAATGAAATCGTCTCCATATTTAACAGAGTGGAAAATACGTTACATCTTGAAACCTAACTGACTGGATTAAAAATAATAATAATAAGAATAAAGGTAATCACATATGTTGAACCGTGAGGTGACTGCATGTTGTGTTAGCAGAATAGTTATATGACATGTGCCCAGGTTGGGGTGTGGTCATCCATGGGAGGTGGGGTTAAATCCAAATACCCGCTTCTCAGGAAGCATACTGAATAGTTAATCGAGCTGAAATCTGGTGTACAGCATTGCTGCGCTAATCTGTAAGTGGGTTTCTAATGGAGACTGTTACTTAAAAAAACATGGCTGCCATTAGCCAATCAGCTTTCAGCAGGCATTCCACAGGGTTAGCATTACTGTCATGAAACTTGAACAGTATTATAATCTCTGGTCTTTTTATTGTTCTCTTTTACTTAGCAAGAAATGGCCCTGGTTAGGGTGCATGTGAAGAGTGCTTGGACCCCACAGATTGCTGCTTGCAGCTATATTTAGGAAACTTTGCCTGAGGCTTAAATAAACTAAGTACATTCTGCTCCAGTTTGCTGGAGGTGATTTTTCCTATAGTTTATTTTATTTCACATCATGATGTGTACAGCCTGCATTCTCATCCTGCCTTCTTGGGTATAAAACGCCTCTCAAAATCACCTCCAGCAAACTGGAGCAGAATTACCTTGGAGTTTATTCAGACCTCAGGCTGTGTTTCTACACTTCAGTAACATGGCTTAAAGCTGTAACGCACTGCAGATTCAGAATTTAATGCGTGAGGAAGACTAGACGCATTCTTTTTTTCCTTCTCCTGTGGCAGAACATTTATATGATGAATCAATAGTCATTTCATTGCATTTTCCGAGTCTAGCAGCTTTCGCATCAAAAATCGTTTTACAGTTATACTGCGGTTTAAAAAAAAAAAAATTGACCTAAATTTAAAAGAATCAATATATATTTGTGCTAAAATCCTAACAAAAGCGTATTTATCTAGTTAGCGTTTCTGAGTAGCTAGCTACCTAGCTAGCTAACCTGCTCGCTAAATATTCAAATGTGTTAAGATTAGCTAATCACTCACCCGTTGTCTGCGATTCCTGTTTAATTGAAGGATGTAATGAGACTCAAGCTTATTGTGGGTTAGAGCTTACACCCCTGACTTTCAGGATTCCTTTAGCTGCAACTGCTAGCATAATAATATATAGATAAAGAAATAAACAAACGTCAAAATGGAGTATTTTGTAGGTTTTTTTTTTAGGTTGTTTATCAGCGATAGCATTCCTCTAATATCACAGTGATTTGCCAACAATTAAAAATGTATTAGCAAACGACACATTGCAATTTTTATCAGTTTATACGTACAATTGGATGTACAATGGAACGTCCGCGAGACTGGCGTCTTCAGGGCAGAGACGCTTGTGCGTTATATCAACAACTATACATGTTTCTTTTGTTGAACTAATTTGTAAAATCTTATTCGTTTTAAGACGGTGTGGATCCGTTTAGAACGAGCGCATTAATATAAGCCTGTTATTTATGTTAGAGTCGTACGTGTTTGTCAGAGCTTCAACAATTTCTGATCTGGAAATTTCTACGGCGCTGTGGTATAAAACTTTGTAATGGAAGCATTCACTATTTAAAAAGAACGCTCGTCATCGCTCAAGCCATATCCATGCTGCTTAAAATGCCAGCACTCCCAATTTAAAACAACTGACTGTAGCACAATACCACCAGCTTCACACAGGAAAACATTAGGCTACATCTTCTCGTCTGTAAACAACCCCCCCCCCCCCCCCCCCCCACTCTTCAGTGATTAAGGATCTTGTGTTCATCCAGAGCCACTGCTGGCACAAACAATTAAACTGGATAACACTCGATCTCATTAATGTGGCACCGTCTACCAAGAACACATCAATTATCAGCCCTACTCTCTCTCTCTCTCTCTCTCTCTCTCTCTCTCTCTCTCCCTCTCTCTCTCTCTCTGCCTGTCCGTCTGTCTGTTTCTCTTTCAATTCCTCAATTTCTCACTATCTCTGTCTCTAGCACCATGGCATTTGATAAGTGCAAGCATGCTTCTTTGCTTATGTGCTCTTACACACAATATCTGAATGCCCCTCCCTCCCCCCTCTATGAGATTTTATTTTATTTTTCATACATAATAACCCCCCCCCCTCCCCCCTCCAAATAATCACACACTGTACTACTCATGTACAGTGCTTAAGTTGTAAATCTGCAGGTCCCGGAACAATAAGAGGGTAGCGATCTGGCAGGTCGGGAAGCTCACAAAAGGTCCCAATCCTCGGACCTACAGACATGTAAATGTGCTTCTAGTATCTCACGTAGCCAACAATATTTAGTGCTGATAGATAGGCCTGTGTAATTGATCACATTGGTACAGTGACGTAACAGCATAACGAACTTAATAGCAGTGCGTATTCTCAGTACAAAGGGAAACATTTATGGATTGCACATTCTGTCAGCTTATGTGCCATCACCTCTGTTAGCTACAAATCACATTTGCCCAAAGCACTTCGAAAAACAAAGCTACGTTTCATACGGTAAGCGTACTTACAATAAACTAACCGTACCTGCACAACATAATCAAGAAGAAATCGTCTTGCCTAAAACAAAATATTCCACAAAGCCGTCATGCTGGCGTCCTCCTACTCTTCTCTGTGTCCCTTACTTATCCACGAGCACACAAATGGCGCAGGTTGACAACGTTTAAGCCTCGTACGCGCTTCTAAAAACCTTCCACTATCAGGCTATAGTGTTCTCACTGTGGGAACGGTCACCAAACTGCTTCATCAGTGACCTGCTGCTGCTTGCTGTCCTGGACTCTTGCCTTTTTTAAATATTTTGTTTGTGTTTTTAAAAATGCTGGTAAACGATAACTGCTTTCTTTTCGCCATGACACACTCTACAGCGCACGCTACGTGACTGTAGGCTTCGCTTCATGACAACAAATTCAGGTGAACACAGGGGAGCTATATTTTAGAGGTGCCGGATCAACTTAAAAAGGTTCCGGAACACAGGAGCGCTATATATATATATATATATATATATATATATATATATATATATATATATATATATATATATATATATATATATTTTTTTTTTTTCCAGTTTCATTTTTATTGAACATTTCTGCTGGACATTTCTGCTGAACATTTCTGTTGAACATTTCTACTGAACAAACATTTCTGCTGGACATTTCTGCTGAACATTTCTACTGAACAAACATTTCTGCTGAACATTTCTGCTGGACATTTCTGTTGAACATTTCTACTGAACAAACATTTCTGCTGGACATTTCTGCTGAACATTTCTGTTGAACAAACATTTCTGCTGAACATTTCTGCTGAACACGTCTACCAAACATGTCTGCTGAACATCACCTTTTTTCTTCTCTCCTCCCCTCCCTTTCCCAAATATTCCATTGAGAAGAAGAAAAACAAACAAACAAACAAACAAAAAAACAAACAAATTGAGCAACACACAGCAGTAAACATTCACAGTTTTTTTTTCTTTTTATACTAACAAAGGAAAACAAAATTAAAAGTAAGCTTGGACTGGTTGAAGACGAGGCGCGCTGCAGCATTCTGGATCATCTCAAGGGGTTTGATGGAGCTGCTGGGAGGCCTGAAAGCAGTGACTTGCAGTAGTCCAGTTTAGAGATAACAAGAGCCTGGACTAGAATCTGTGTAGCCTGTTTGGTGATGTAGGGTCGGATTTTCTTGATGTTGTAAAGGATGAACCTACAGGACCTTGCAGTTGCTGAGATATGGTCTGCAAAGGTCAAGCCATCATCAAGAATCACCCCAAGGTTCCTGGCCGTCCTGGTTGGCATGAGTGTGAGTGAGCCGAGCTGTACAGTGAGGTTGTGGTTGATTGAGGGACAGGCTGGGATGACGAGAAGCTCAGATTTTGCCTTTAAAATTTAAGTGGGAAGTGACTCCATAAAGTATACGATAAAGGGATGCCATTTATAAAAAAAAAACTTGTCCGTACAACCCTTCATCGTATACCTTATTTTCTCGAGTTTTAGAAAAAACATCACGTCCTTTAGCCACTGGGAGATAGATGGGTATTTAGCAGACTTCCAATGCAACAGTAGGGAACGTTTTGCTATAAGGGATGTGAAAGCAATAACATCCTTATGTATCGAGCTCAATGGAGCTGAGTCATCAGGAATCCCAAATACAGCAATCGATGGGCAAGGCTTTAAATCTACCCTGAGAATAGTGGACATGATGGTAAAAAAAACAGACCAAAAACCATGGAGATCAGGGCAGAAGAAAAACATATGGCCAAGATGGCAGGGAGAGCCATGGCATTTATCACACTTGTCCTCTACGTCCGGATACATCACAGAAAGTCTCGACTTGGACAGATGGACTCTGTTTAAAACTTTGAACTGTATAAGTCCAAGACGAGCACAAGAAGTGGTAGACTGTACCCTCCTTATAGCATGTTCCCAGCACTTCTCACTTATCTGTACTCCTAACTCCGTTTCCCACGCGTTCCTAATTTTGTTACTCGACTCACTACCCAGCGCCAGAATAAAATCATAAATCCTAGAAATCATTCCTCTCTGATGTGGATTGTTTGAAAACAAGCTTTCCCAAGCCTGTTCAGGAGGCGCAGAGGGGAAATCAGGAAAACATCTAGAAACGAAATTCCGAATTTGAAAATACCGAAAGAAATGCGTCACAGGGAGGTCATAAGTGGATGCCAGATTGGCAAAGCTATCAAACACACCATCGGCATACAGATCTCTAACTTGTTTAATACCCTTGTCATACCATACTGAAAATGTGGAGTCCAAACACGATGGAGGAAATAGATGGTTGTTGACTAAAGGACCCAAAGAGGATGCACATACAAATTTAAAGCGCCGTCTAAATTGATACCAAATCATAAGTGTCTTGAGGAGAACTAGATTATCAGTATATAGGAAGAGTTTTGTAGGTAAAGAGGAGTAAAGCAAAGCAGGTAAAGAGGATTCCCTACAAGAAGATATTTCCAAATTACACCAAGAAGATCCAGGAGATTTAACCCAGTAGCAAAGTTTATGAATGTGCGCAGCCCAGTAATAGAATTGAAAATTGGGTAATGCAAGTCCTCCACTAAGTCTACATTTCTGCAATAAAGATTTACTAACCCTTGGTGGCTTCCCTCCCCAAATAAATGTACTAATTATCTTATCCAATGAATCGAAGAATGATTTTGGCAGAGAAAGAGGCACTTGCTGGAACAAGAAAAGAAACTTTGGTAATATACTCATTTTGACGACATTGATCCTGCCAATTAGAGAAAGGGGTAAGTTACCCCAACTCTGAATGTTAGATTTAACCTTTGAGATAAGGGGAGTGAAGTTAGCTGATGAAAGATTAGATAAAGAACGTGTCACGTTGATACCTAGGTATTTAAAACCTGACTGACTAAATCGAAACGGTAAATCTGACTGTTGGAGAGAAAATGCTGCAGTATTGGCAGGAAAACAGTCGCTTTTATCCAAATTTAATTTATAACCAGAGACAACACCGAAGGACTCCAGAACACCCAAGACAGCTGGCATAGAGGCAATAGGATCGGTTACATACAATAACAAATCATCAGCATATAGCGACAATTTGTATTCTACACCGTATCGAACTATTCCTTTAAACAAGGGAGAAGATTTTAGTGCAATAGACAGCGGCTCGATAGCGACAGCAAAAAGCAGAGGGGATAAAGGACAGCCTTGACGACACCCTCGTCCGAGAGCAAAATAATCCGAATAAATATCGTTTGTCTGAACCCTGGCATTAAGGGATGAGTAAAGGAGGCTAATCCAAGAAATAAACTTATCCCCAAATCCCAACTTCCTCAAGACCACAAACAAATACTCCCACTCAACCCTATCAAATGCTTTTTCAGCATCTAATGAAATGACAATCTCAGGGAGCACAGACGAATGCTTTGAATAAATGATATTAAAGAGCGTAGGGTTATTAAAAAACAATTGACGTCCCTTTATAAAACCGTTCTGCTCTTCAGATATAATATAAAGGAGTATATTCTCTAAACGAGATGCCATTACTTTCGCCAACACCTTTACATCTGCATTAAGCAGAGACAGCGGTCTATAAGAACCGCAGGAGGATGGATCCTTACCCTCCTTAAGAAGCAAAGCTATCGTGGCTTTTGTCAATGTTGGAGGCAAAGATTCACATTCCAAAGATTCGTTGAACATAGCCAAAAGCAATGGAGCTAGTTTTCCAATAAACGTTTAAAAAAATTCAATTGGAAACCCACCCGGGCCAGGAGCTTTGTTAGATTGCATAGTTTTAACTGAAATTAAAATTTCTTCAAGAGAGAGTGGGGAGTCCAGTTGCATAGCAGTATTCGAATCAATAACAGGGTTACAAAGGTTTTGAAGAAATGCATTCACTTTAGTATTGTCTGTTGGAAATTCGGACTTATAAAGCGAAGAGTAAAACGATTTAAAAGTAACATAAATTTCCATGGGATCAGTAGTGACGATATTATACGTGTTTTTTATACTAGAGATGAGACGGGAAGTGGCCTGTCGCCGTAGCTGATGTGCCAGTAAATGACTCGGCTTGTCGCCATGTTCGTAATATGAACCACGAGTACATAACAACAAGCGTTCCGCCTCTTTAGTCGAAATAAGATTAAATTCTGCCTGTAAGTCGAGACGTTGTTTAAGAAGTTCTGGAGAGGGGTTCAATGCACATCTTTGATCGAGGTTACTGATCGCAGCTGTAAGTTCATTAAGCCTAGCAGTTTTTTTTTATTACAGCGAGCAAAATAAGAAATAATCTGCCCTCTGGTATAGGATTTAAGTGTCTCCCATAACAATGAATAAGAGGTGGAGTCATTCCGATTGAAGAAAAGAAAGTCATCAATAGAAGTAGAAATGAACTCACAGAATTCACTGTCTGCTAAAGGAGGAGAATTAAATCTCCAAGGCGGTGGGCTACGTTTATAAATAGAAAGATGAATATCTAATTGTGGAGGTGCACAATACCCAAATAGTCAGAAGAAACTACACAAGAATCAAGAGTGCTGTCTATAAAAAAATAATCAATCCGCGAAAAGGAATGATGCACCTGGGAAAAGAAAGAAAACTTTTTAAGAAAGGGTTTTACGGGATCTCCAGGGATCAACGAGACCATTCTGACACATAAAATCGGAAAATGTTTTAGACATTGCAGATTGATTCAGAGTACGGGGATTAGACCGATCTAAGTTTGGGTCAATTACACAGTTTAAATCTCCACCGAAAATCAACAGGTGAGTATTTAAGAAAGGGAGATTGCTCAACAATCTATTAGCAAATTCCACATCATCAAAGTTTGGAGCGTATACATTTACCAACAGCACCTGTCTTTGCATCAGAGTGCCAGCAACTATAATATATCTACCATTCGCGTCAGCGATAACGTTAGTGGACGAAAACTGTAACCTTTTGTCAATTAAAATAGCGACCCCTCTTGCTTTTGAATTAAAGTTCAAGTGGAAGACTTGACTCACCCAAGGGCAGTGTAACCTTTGATGATCTTTAATACGTAGGTGCGTCTCCTGTAAAAAATACCACATTGGAGTTTAAACGTTTCAAATGCTAAATGTAAAAACCTTAGATCTCTTGACGGGATTACCCATACATCTGACGTTCCAACTAATAAATCTTAAAGGCGTGCCTGTCCCAGCTATGCTGGGATCCATATTACTACTAACCATTTAAATAAAGTAAACCATAGGAATATAAATAGCCAATTAGAGCCAGGCGTGCTATATTTTAGAGGTGCCGGATCCACTTAAAAAGGTTCCGGAACACAGGCGCGCTATATTTTAAAGGTGCCGGATCCTGTTCAGCTCATATAATCACACATGAAAACATACATTCACGTGAAATATATGGGATTTTTATTCCATAAATGTACACAGCTGTGTGTTCATGGTTACACACACCTGCGAGAGTACACACACGAAACTTTAATTGTTCTGTTCACGAACAGGCTCAATCGTGTAAGTAACTAATTCACAGATTTGTCTGCAGCACGTTTGAGAGAAACACATCTGACTCCAGGCTAATTTCGAAGCATTTAAGAAGCATAAATTAGCTCCAGCTAATTTATGCTTCTTAAGCTTGTGTCAGTCTCTTTGTTGAAGTCCAACATTAATAACGTTTCCAGATCCTCCATCTTTCATTTCCTTCACAATTATTGATGATGATGTGGGGAAAAAATGATGATATGCAGAGCTCAGTGGATATAATTTGTGGGATAATTAGGCTGTGGCATTGTGTTTAAAAAAAAATAGCCAGATGTTTAGGATGACTAATAAGATACATGATAAGAGTCATGATGACGAGTCAATTGTTCTCTCAAGGTCAATATAGCAACAGCATAAGTTTCCTTCATCGTCACTGAAACAGATTTGTGAGTGTCATACATGTGTAATCCGCACGTGCGGACTGGACGTCTATGTGACTTGCTTTGACACGGTGAACAAATTCTAATTGGGATTTCACCCTTAGCAGGAAAAAATCCCAGGCCTGATCCAGTGAGAACAAAATGCTCCAACATAGCACTTGTTCGTGTCACTGGCTTATCACTGCTCATACAATTAGCATGCTGCTGGGGAAATCTAAGGCAAGCCATATCCCTGTGTGTGCATGATTCACGCATGGGGATGCAAATTTTTTCATGCCTTCTTCAAGGCTTTATCTCCGTACTGTGAGATTTCTCATAATTGCTGAATTCATTTCATTCGTCTGGACTTCATTTGTCAGCTTCGTTATTAGACACAAAGAGAGTCGGATTTTCTGACTTGAGAATCTGTGCCGAACCACTCTCCTTTCTTTGTGCTAATGTTACTGGAAGAGTGTATCATTCATAGTTTGATTGACTGCTTTGTTTTGTTCAGCCCACGCACCAAATGCTCAACTTTAATTGTTTCCCTCGCTGTTCTTCTTACAGATATCTTGCCTATGGTTCTGGACAAGTTGTAGAATTGTAGTCAGGTCTTGTACTTGGATCAGATTCTACTTCACGTGTAAAGTGCTTTGAATAAAAGCAGCCAAAAAAAGATTAATGAATGTAAATGAATGTGATTGTAAATCTGGAGTGTGGGAAGTTCGTTAGTGCTGCTTTATTGTGAAAAAGTCCACAACCACTAGGGGGCAGAAGAACAATTTTTGCAGATTGCTATGACAATTTTTTCAATTTAACAATTTTCCTAAACTCTTAAAACAGTTAGCACAACACCCGTCTGTGTAGGCTGTGCAATTAACACGTTTCTTGTTGCTTCGACACAAAGTGCATACAGTTAACACAAATTTAAAATGCTTGAACTTCATTTACACACAAGCTCAACCAAGACCAAAACAATGGATTTTTACTGCCAGATTTACAAATGCTTTCAAACTGTATGTCAGAACAGATAACATCCTGTTCTAGACCTAACTTGTAGGCTAAAGTCAAAGTGAACAGCTGTTCATATTGTGACTTGAAACACACATATATTCCCGGTATTTTATTCCATTGCTACTGAGAAACAGCTGATTGAAGTTATGGAAATAGATCAATCACAGCTGATTCCCATCTAGGAAACACACTCAGGTATTGAGGTTCTTTCAATCACATGACCATATAGTATACAGTAAAAGAGGACCTCTTTGGGCTGATCTTGTGTGGAAAAGGAACAATATAGAGCAACAAAAAGAAAGTTAGAAAAATGCCTACACAAGGGAGAGGAAGACGAGTAGCAGGACAAGGGAGAGGAAGACGAGTACCAGGTCGACGGAGAGGAAGACAAGTACCAGGTCGAGGGAGAGGAAGATGAGTAGCAGAAGGGAGAGGAAGACGAGTACCAGGTCGAGGGAGAGGAAGACGAGTAGCAGGACAAGGGAGAGGAAGACGAGTACCAGGTCGAGGGAGAGGAAGACGAGTAGCAGGACAAGGGAGAGGAAGACGAGTACCAGAAGGGAGAGGAAGACGAGTACCAGGTCGAGGGAGAGGAAGATGAGTTCCAGAACAAGGGGAGAGGAAGATGAGTACCAGGACAAGGGAGAGGAAGACGAGTACCAGGACAAGGGAGAGGAAGACGAGTACCACAACGGAGAGGAAGACGAGTACCAGGACAAGGGAGAGGAAGACGAGTACCAGGACAAGGGAGAGGAAGACGAGTACCACAACGGAGAGGAAGACGAGTACCAGGACAAGGGAGAGGAAGACGAGTACCAGGACAACGGAGAGGAAGACGAGTAGCAGGACAAGGGAGAGGAAGACGAGTACCAGAAGGGAGAGGAACATGAGTAGCTGGACAAGGGAGAGGAAGACGAGTAGCAGGACAAGGGAGAGGAAGATGAGTAGCGGGACAAGGGAGAGTAAGACGAGTAGCAGGACGAGGGAGAGGAAGACGAGTACCAGGACGAGGGAGAGGAAGACGAGTACCAGGACGAGGGAGAGGAAGACGAGTACCAGGACGAGGTAGAGGAAGACGAGTACCAGGACAAGGGAGAGGAAGACGAGTACCAGGACGGGGGAGAGGAAGACGAGTACCAGGACGAGGTAGAGGAAGACGAGTACCAGGACGAGGGAGAGGAAGACGAGTACCAGGAGGAGGGAGAGGAAGACGAGTACCAGGTCGAGGGAGAGGAAGACAAGTAGCAGGACAAGGGAGATGAGTGGGACAAGTGCAAGGGTGATGAATGCCTGGACAGGAACAACGTAGAGAGAGAGTAGTTAGAATGTGTTTTGGTGCTCAGAGAAAGGCCTGATGAAATAAGACCATGTCATAAACCACGGGCTATCATACAGTGAGGCTGGTGAATAAGTATAACCAAATCCCAGCCGGGACACAGTGACATCCATTGTCCGGATTTTTCAAGAACCCTTCAGGTAGGATATTGTATAACGGCTCCTCTTACTACAAAGTGTAAATACAGTCATCCTACCATGCATTACTCTACAGTGACTGTATGACTGTATGGCAGATTAGAAGATGACTTTTTTCTTTTTTTTTATTCTTCTGTGGCTTTTTCTGTTTTAATAGTTTATAATTTCACACAATAAACAGCAGATTTATTGCATATTTTTGTTATCTTGCAGTAATGTCCCGTTGCAAGCAGAGCCTTTACTGCAGCAGTTCTGTCGCTGTCTTCTTTTTTTCCATAAACCGTACATTCTATAAAGCTACTCTGAGATGGGTCGTTCAATTTTTTGAGTTGAATTTCTGCAGCAAAAGAAACTAAATGCATGCTTTTACTAAACCCAACAAAACAAAAAATGTAGAGCGGCTTCAAAAGGAACTGCAGCGCAAAGCACAATCTATGAGCAATACAATATACTGTCTATTGTATAAAGGCAGACCTGACATGGGCGGCTGTGGTTCAGGTGGTAGTGCGGGTTGTCCACTAATCGTAGGATTGGTGGTTCGATTCCTGGTCCAAATGACTCCACATGCCGAAGTGTCCTTGGGCAAGACACTGAACCCCAAGTTGCTCCGGATGGCAAGTTAGCACCTTGCATGGCAGCTCTGCTACCATTGGTGTGTGAGTGAATGAGAAACAGTGTAAAGTGCTTTGGATAAAAGCGCTATATAAGTATGCCATTTACATATATAATATAACGCAGTTTCTGTAATTCCATCTGATGTTTGTGTTTTTATGACATTGTGCTAAATGTTCCTGTTGGAAGAGAACGTGTGTTAGTGTTTTGGTAGGCATAGTTTATTGTGTTAGTGTATTACTGTATTTTGAAAATGAGCATCGGAGTTTAGTTTACAGTGTGTGATTGTGAGCATGAAATGAACCGTTTTGCCAGTTGTGTGTTGGAGGTGTGTTGGTGCGTTCAGAGTTCAGAAAAATTGTTAAAAGTATTGAAAAAATTGTCATAGCAATCGTGAAAAAAAAACAGTAACTGTAGGCTCCACGGTGATCCCTGAGCGCATCTTGCAGAATTTAGTAGGCCTACTAAAACCCAAATCCAGCACCTGATCCAGATGTTCGAGGTCTAATAGAAAGTTTTGTTAGCAGAACCCCGTGTGTCCGATTTGGGTTGGACTTTTCTGAAAGTTTTATTGACCGGTTTTAGGGAAAGTTTCTGAAAGGATTAGTGACCAGAAGGTTTGTACGATATTGATTATCTCCATGATCGAGATTTTTCATTTTAAAGTATTGTGATAAGTGATTTTAATTAAGATCCAGCCTGAAAACAAGCATTTGCATAATTTCTGGGTTTAAGGAGTGTAGAAAACTCAGCTAGAAGGTGATTCGGAATTAATGCGCAATAAACCCAACAACAAAAAACCCCACTATAGCAGCACATGTCAATATAATCCGTTTAGAAATCAGTTGTCTACTCTCCACATGGCTGACTTTGTCTCTGTTGATCTGTTGTGTTCAGTAGGACAATGCAAGAGAGTCCCAGTCCATAAAAACAAAACCAACATATTTAATCACTTTCAAATTATCATCAGCGTTAATGTTATTTGTAACATCAGCTGAATTCTTTCCAGTGACAATCCTAATAAATATAGTCAACTGATGATAAATATATAAGTGTCTACTGTTAACCAAGTCATACATATACAGATTTTATTTTATTTCACAAAAACAACCTTCAAACATTCTCCCTTTAGCTTGACAAATCAAATCAAGGGGTGCGTCTCAATCAGCTCCCTAGTTCGCCAGGTCGTGAATCAGTATATCGTGTACACGAGTTCGGACACTGGTAATTCACTACACGTTTAGACACTGATGACTCAATTTCCAGTGACATACCTAGGTCCTCGCATTGTAAATCATCACCATTGGCATTGATCAACAACAGGAAGGACCGATATCTTTCTGACAGTATATGTCATGTAAATTTGTTAGCTTCATCACATATATGTCATGGAACATCAAGCATGATCGTAGGCTAGGTAGTGGATTTTTCATAAATCCTAAAACAAATTATTAGACTCAAACAAACCGTATATAGAACGTCAAGGAAAGTTAAAAATCAATTGAGAGCTACAACAACTGTAACAAGCTAGGAAGTTGGTTGAGAGTTCGGTCCCCCCTGGTTTTTGTTGTGCATTGTGAGATTGTTGTTCGGGAGTGAACGTTCCAGTGCACTGGAAGGATTTCGCATTTGAGACAGCCCTTAAAATGGCCGACTCCCTGATCAGTGCCCTGACTACTGAACTAGGGAGCTGACGGAGACACACCCAAGGGAACCCGTGAGTGATGAGCATGAGATGGGGGAAAGGGGCAGGGCTTCCAGGAAATGCCTGATTAATACAGGAGAATTCCAAACACCTCAGCTCATTCCAGATTCACATCTCTCGTTGAAATGAGGAGAAAAACATTGCTCCTTTGCTGTATTTTTGAGCTGGATATCCTGTAGTGTTGATAATGTTTTTATATCGCACAAGTCTAGTGACCACTGATCTGAACATTTTAGCTCCCAATAATCACACAACCCTACACTATTAGGGTGCTTGTACTGTACACATAGAGAGAATGTAGAACACTGGTGCATTTCCCTCCATAGGGCAGTTTATTTGGGAAGGTGAAAACGCAATAAACATACCAGGAACGCTAGTGCAGGTCAGTTGTAGTAACTATGTGAGCAACTTTGAAATCATCTTGTGTATCCACCCCTCTATAGAAAATGAATGAGGAAAATTTGACTAGAGGAAATTAGACCTCGACACTCCTGAACTGAGAGAGAGAGAGAGAGAGAGAGAGAGAGAAAGAGAGAGAGAGAGAGAGAGAGAGAGAGAGTGTGAGAGAGAGACTGTTATTTCTCTTAGGCCATGGAATACAAACAAGGTTTGGGCAGCTGTGGTTCAGGTGGTAGAGCAGGTTGTCCACTAATCATAGGGTTGGCAGTTCGATTCCACATCCCCACGTGACTCCACATAAATGTCCTTGGGCAAGACACTGAACCCCAAGTTGCTCCTAATGCCAAGCTGGCACCTTGCATGGCAGCTCTGCTACCATTGGTCTGTGAGTGTGTGTGTGAATGGATGAATTAGACACAGTGTAAAGTGCTTTGGATTAAAAAAAGCGCTATATAAGTGCAGACCATTTACCAAGGTCTCTGGTGACCTTCAATGTCAAGTCAAGTCCATCCTGCTCCTCCTCCTCTATCCTATAGTGCTAAAGAGCCATATGGTACACACACACACAGCCAGCCAATTATTATTATTCTACACCACAGAGCATGTTAATTAGCTTTCTTAACCTTATGCTTTGATTTTAACTGCCTCTGCTGACTCTGGATTATGTTACACCTCAGTCATTCTGATTTGTTTAGTTGCAGAGGTGCCTGCTAATGAATTCACTCACTCTTGATTAAACAGATATGACAGGAAATATGGAAATATAGATCTATAGAAAGAAAGTCAGGTCCAAACCTTACACCATTATGAGTTGGTAACAGTGTTCAAACTGAGTCAACGTTCTTGCCCTCCCCCATACCCCCCCCCCCCCGTTCAAAATTCACCCAAAAAGTTGATTTATTTATTTATTTATTTATTTATTATTTACAAATTTTTCTCTTAGACATCTCTATGTTAGATGTCTAGTTACAACTGTCTGATAGTGAGCTAACATAGCCGTAGATAAAGGAAGACTACTTGCATATTAAAATTGTAACCTAGCAACTGTTCAGAGATAAACGCTTATTCAATGTCAATAAATTCTGCGTACCAAACAATCATTAAAAAAGATGAATTATATTTTTTCATCATCATGAGGTGAAAACGAGGATCCACTCATTTTGGCTTATTTTGAAAACTGAGGATCCACTCATCTGGCCCACTTGAGCATGTTTAGAGTTTTCAGACGAAAACAAAAAACCCTCTCATTTGGATTACTTATGAAACTGGGACAATTATGGACAGTGTTTATGTTTATAGTATTCTAGTTTCAATGAAACACCAGGGGATCCCCAAAGTTAATTTTTTTGAGGCTTATGGAGGTCCCCCCGCCCCAGCCCCCCTAAATTCGAACAATGGTTGGTAACACTTTATACTTACTTACACTAATATATCATTAATAGCTAGAAACAAATCCTTAGTTACTCAGAATTTGACTATTTTAACAAATGCCCATCATTGTTAATGTGTGTATTAATTGACGATATGAAGAATTATCCTTGCCACCTTAAAGTTGTTAATTTTCCAATAACACCACATCCTGAAGTGGTTTCTTTTATACCAGAGCAATTTGCCAATAATGATCATTTTTATTTATTAAAGATGCACACATTATGCTTTATGTCTCTTTAAATTTAACGTCTGTGAAGTAAGTAAGTTCCTGTTATCTCTTATGTTAGAGCAGCTATAAACAGTCATTCCTTCACCAGCCTCTCTTTTGTTTCTCTAGAAATTATGCAGCATAAAAAAATGCCGTTTTCCATGAGTAAATGATAACATATTAGAACGAGTGCATCGTTATATACTTTTATTATAAACTTGTTCTTATAACTTATTATAAACTGCTGTGTTCGAAAATGAATCAACTTCTAATGAATCATATTTGAGAATTCAATTCAATAACACTGGGGTATAATGAAAGTTATACCAGTGCTGAAGTTTTTTCCAGTGATTTTAAATTTGATGATGGCAGCAGAATCACTTCTTTAATCTGTTTAGTGCAGAGGTTTGTAATAAAGATCTTTCCATAGTAATACACCAGTGTACTGCTGGCATAAAAATATTCACATCCCAATAACAGTTATTAATGAACTACTCCTGGAACTGCACTATTTAGAATCAGCATCTCTCTCTCTCTGTCTCTCTCTCTCTCTCTTTTTTTTTTTTAACCCACCAGTTCATCTGACGTTCTTTAAGGTCATAAAGTCCACAGTGATTAAATAATGAAAAGTTTGCTGACGATGTGCAAGCTGGCAAAATCACTGGGTAAAGCTGGACCTCTTCCTAATGCTTTTAAATGCAAGTAATCTTTTTAAAAACATTTCAAGCCCTGATTTGCTATGATCCCAGATGAAGAGACTAATTTTCTTGTGCAATTTAAATTAAGAGTAAGCGCTGTTAGGGGAAGTGTTGTTGGTGATTTACGAAGAATAATCATGTTAATTGGCGTCATGGGCAAAGTAGAGGGATTAAAATGAGATTGTTATTTATATTCACCTTCAAAATTAGATGTAAATTGTAATGGCAATTAAAAGTGGTAAAACCTTTTACAAAATCAATTAAAAAAATAGACAGGTCTGCGTTCTGTTTGTAAATAAATGTAAAGGCTGTTTAAACATTTCTTCGGATGTGTGAATATACAATAATTCAGTTCTAATGTGAGAATATATAATAAATATTTCCACTGTATCAGGATATGAGATCATTCTGAGGAGCTTTCTTACATAATTCTTTTCTCACATAATTTCTCTCAAATTGTCTTCAAGTATCAGATATGGGTTTCCTCAAATGTATTACCTGCCCTTCGGTTGTATTAATTTACACGCAAGCTGTCTATTCCTGAAACGGTTGTGGTAAATCACATTGCACATGCTAAACTGATCTAATACATATGGGTAACATCAAATGAGGAGTTTTCTTTGGCTTCTCCTGGTCAAAAAGTCGCGAGTTGCAAGTTGAACGTTGCATAAGGCTCAAACTTATGAGGAATCAAACACAAAATAGGTTAATACAGTTGGGAACAGTTGTAGGACCAAGGAAGGAGATAAGACTTAAACCAAAACAAAGGCACATGGAAAACTAAAGGAGTAAAAGCAGTCCGCATGGTGTCCAATGACAAGGGGGGTGTGTGTGAAAATTTGCATGGACATCAACATGTAGTATGACGTTTTGCATAGAAATGACTCAAATTTTATATTTATAGTGCTGTGAAAAGGTGTTTGCCTTGATTTCTTCTGTTTTTGTGTATATTTCATACTAAATTTTTTCAGAAATTAAAACAATGTCTAAGAGAAAACAAAGGCAACCTGAGTAAACACATAATGATAGTTATTTATTGAAACAATAAATAAATAAATAAATAAATAAATAAATCCATTACCAAATTGACCTGTGTGAAAACATATTTGCCCCACTAATTCCCCAAAATTAATTCATAATGGGGTTCAGCTGGACTAGACACAACCAGGCCTGATTACTGCAAACCCTGTTCAATCAAACGAACACTTAAATAGAACTTTTTCAACAGCATGAAATTGGTTAAAACGTCTTACCCAGTAACACACTGTTCCAAAACTGAAAGAAATTCCAGAAATGATGAGGAAGAAGGTGATTGAAATAGATCAGATTGGGAAGGGTTATAAAGCTATTTCAAAGGCTCTGGGACTCCAAAGAACCACAGTGAGAGCCGTTATCTCCCAATGGAAAAACTCAGCACAGTAGTGAACCTTCACAGAAGTGGCTGACCTTCCTAAATTCCTTCAGGGGAACAGTAACTACTCATCCAGGAAGTCACAAAAGAGCCAAGGACAACATCAAAGGATCTCTAGGCCTCTCTTGCACTGGAGTCATGAACAGATCACTGTTCATGACTCCACTATCAGAAAGACACTGGGCAAAAATGGTATCCATAGAAGAGTGGCAAAGTGAAAACCACTGCTAACCCAGAAGAACAAAAAGCCTTGTCTGCATTTTGCCAAAACACATTTTGATGATTCTCAAACCTTTTGGGAGAATATTCTGTGGATTGATGAGTTGAAAGTGGAACTGTTTGGAAGACAGGCATCCCGTTACATCTGGCGTAAACCAAACACAGAATTCCACAAAATGAACATCATACCTACGGTCAAGCATGGTGGTGGAAGTGTGATGGTGTGGGGATGCTTTGCTGCTTCAGGGCCTGGGCAACTTGCAATAATTGTGGTTAACATAAATTCTGTTGTCTACCTAAACCTAAAGGAGAATGTCCGGTCTTCAGTCCATGAGCTGAAACTCAAGCGCAATTGGATTATGCAGCAAGACAATAATCCAAAGCATACGAGTAATTCCCCCTCTGATTGGCTCAAAAATAGCAAAATTAAAGTTTTGGGGCGGTCTAGTCAAAATCCTGACTTGAACAAATTGAGATGCTGTGGCAAGTTATTGCTGCTAACAGTGGCACGATCAGATTTTAAGTTTAATGGGGCAATTAGTTTTTCACATGGATGACAGGTGTTGGACAACTTTTTTTGCTTCACTAAAAGAATAATAATAATAATAATAATAATAATAATAATAATAATAATAATAATAATATAAACAGTATTGTGTGTTTACTCAGGTTGCCTTTGTTTTATGCTGTGTTTCATTTGAAGACCTAAAACTATTTAGTATGAGATACACACAAAAACAGAATAAATCAGGACAAATACTTTTTCACAGCAGTGTATTAGTAACATAATTATCAATATTAACAAAAAGCATGCTTTTAATTTGTTCGCTCATGTATTTGCATTTATTTGAATGACACAGTCCTTTGTATACCCTGGTAATAATCCCCTGTTTTAGTACATTTTTACATAATTGTATGCAAATGGACAAATAAGCAATACACCAATGTGTGGAGGAAAGAGCTTAGTTTATTGTCAATCTTAAGACGAACACATTCCTGTTTTGCTTCTCCTTATGAAGTGCTACTAATAACCACAGAAAACAGAAAAATACAGAAAGGAGTACTAAAGAGTAGGCAAAGACTCGGGAAACTTTATCTTAAGTTCAACACTTTTCTCCATAGAGGCTTTAAAATTGCTTCTGCATTGAAAACTGATGTCATTTTGGGCACTCCATGGGCACCGCATGAAACATTCACACCCATCTAATAGTTGTTGAATTAACCGCCAACTGGGTGGCTATCTGTACTTTATTAATCTATTTATCTGTGAAGGTGTATGGCTACTGTATGAAAAGGTTAGAGCTTCTTTTAGAGGTCTTGAAGTGTTTAGAGGACAGTTTTCATTTCAGGGACTTGTGGGCTAACCGACTTTGCTGAAAATTCCTCTGGTGACTTGTGCAGGTCAGAAGTCAGGAATTCAGAGTAAAGCTGGAAAATTAGGTGCTTTTTACCTTATAAAAGAAATAAATACACACAGTATATCAGTGAAAGAGACCTGAACTGTCTTTTGTGCCTGATTTATTCGAGTGCATTTTGTTCTAGTTCTGCTTAAAGTAATTTCATTTCCACATTGAACCTGACCTTTCTATATAGACATGTGATGTGATGTTACCTTTCCTTTCACAAGGCCTGTTTGATAGAAACGCACACTAGAATTGGAAATCAATCCAGTGATTGTAATTTGACACTAGAACTTGAACCGACTTGACCTTTTCTTCTTGATTTGAAGGAAATGCTCGAACTTTGTTTGTCTTTGCCCTTTTTATAATCCAGAGACATCTGTGCATCTGGATGGAAAAAATTGCAGTGTCTTTAGGTACTAAATCGGAGTGTACTCCGAACATGCAGTCGTACCAATATTCCTTACCTTATTATTATTATTATTATTATTATTATTATTATTCCCTCTAGGCCTTCCCTGTAAGTTAAGCCATTAAGCCTTAATCGTGGGATAACTTTCATAAACAACACCTCAAGGGTATATCTGAGAAAAAAAAAAAACACGGGGCTTCTGCTCGTTTAAGGACTCCGAAGAAAATTATTGATTTTGTTATCACAGACAGAGAATTTCAGTTGGCATGAGCTTGAAGCATAAAACTTTCTCTGCATGGACACAATAAACCTTCTCTCACTGATTAAACAAAAACAAAAAAAAAACCCATTATAATCATGGGGCGTTATTGGACCAGACTAAAGAAGAGGCACTGTTCTTAAGTGTTTAAATTTCCATTCAACTTAATGTCTTTGAAAAGTCAATGCCATTCTGGCAGTAGCAACTAACTGCAAGAGTGGATTAAAGCTTTGATGCTGAATGCATCCGTATGTTTAGCTGTCTTTAAGAAAGCTCGCTATTCAGTCTCTAATCTTGTTTTTAGCACAGTGCTGTTGAATTCTCAAATCTGTTTGGGCAAAAGGTGTTGATTGATTTTCTTCAGCAGCCAGCAGTTTAGCTGCAATATAGAGTGGATATAAAAAAGATAAATCATGTCAGATCATTTCCCACTTTCAGTGTGAAATGGCAAAGTATAGAAATAAAGTGAAAAACAATCAGAAACATTTTTTAGGGAAAAAAGGAAGCTTTTTAATTATTATTATTATTATTATTATTATTATTATTATTATTATTATTATTATTATTATTATTATTATTAATTTTATTTTATTTATGTATTTTTATTATTATTATTATTATTTTACAATAAACTAGTTATATAAGTGTGCACACCCCTAAATGAATGCCTTGTTGAAGCACCTTTTATTACTCCACTTTTGTAAGGGTATGATTTTTAGTTGGATTCAGGTCTGGGCCCTGGCCAGGCCACTCAAAAACATTGATCTTCTTTTGGTTAAGCCATTAATTTGTTGATTTGGATGTATGCTTTGGGTCATTATCGTGCTGAAAGGTTTTGCACTAAAATTTGACTGGTATAATTCTCTCCACCTTGATAAAAGCCCCAGTTCTAGTTAAAGAAAAGCTGCTGTAAAGCATGATGCTGCCACCATCATGCTTCACTGTGGGTATGGTGTTCTTTTAGTGATGTAGTTTTATTTTTTTTTTTGCACCAAACATACATTTTGGAATTGTTCTCATCAGACCATAACACATTTGCCACATGATTTGGGGTGATTTATTTGCGTTTGGATGTTTTTTTCATGAGAAAGAGCTTCTGTCTAGCCAGCCTACCCCATAGCCCAGACATGTGAAGAATATAAGAGATTGTTGTCACATGCAGAGAGTAATCAGTACTTGTTAGATGTTCCTGCAGCTCCTTTAATGTTGCCGTAGGTCTCTTGTCAGACTCCCTAGTAAGTTATTGTCTTGTCCTTTTATAAATTTTGGAGGAACGTCCTGTTCATGGTGATGTCACTGTGGTGCTCCATTTTCTCCACTTGTTGATGATGGCCTTCACTGTGTCCCATGGTATATCTAATTATTTGGAAATTATTTAATACCCTACAGAATTATTTAAAATCCTACAGAAACAGCTGGTCTTTATTTGGGGTTAATCAGAATAATTTCACTGACAACAGTATAATACTGACTGTTGAACATGAGATTGAATGTGATTGGTTCATTCTGAAAACAGCCACATCCCCAATTATAAAAGAGCGTGTACACGTATGCAAACAGGTTATTGTAACTTTATATTTCTTGAAACCCTTCCAAACAACTTGTGGTGATGTAGGTGACTTCGGATTGTAGTTTTGGAGACTTTCAGACCCCGGTACGCAACTAACTTCTGCAATTCTCCAGCTGTGATCCTTGGAGATTTTTTGGCCACTCGAACCGTCCTCTTCACAGTGCGTTGAGATTATATAGACACACGTCTACTTTCAGGTTGATTCATAACATTTCCAGTTGACTGGAACTTCTTAATGCTTACCCTGATGGTGGAAATGGGTATTTTCAATGATTGTGCTATTCTCTTATGGCCACTTCCTTTTTCATTTTTGTGAAGCTCAACAACCTTTTGCCGCCATTTGACGAGATAAGATTTTAGTCTCGTGACTCAGTTGTTCAGACAGCCAGAGTAAGTTCAGATAAATGTTCTGATGTATGTCTTCAGTGTACCTTGAGGGATGGTTGTTCAAGTCAAGCAGTGCTAGAGGCTTGATGGAAAGTGGTACTGAGCAGGGCTTGATCAGTGCCTTCAGAAAGGTGGGGACTAGTTCATTTTTAGTTTTGTAGACAAGCATCAGTAACACAGTAATGAGGTGATGTGAGAGAACTTTGGGAGTCTGAGAACAAGTCTTATAGCTGCATTCTGGATCATTTGCAGGGCATTTGATGGCACACAGGGGATGTCTTGCCAAGAGTGAGTTGCAATAGTCCCATCTTGAGATAATAAAAGGCTGAACTAGCACCTGAGTGGCCTCTTTTGGGGAGAAATGATCCTGAATGGATGAATCTTCTGATGTTGTAAAAGAGAAACTTGCTTGACGGTGTCAAGTTATTATTATAACCATTTTTGCTACAGAGTTTTCCATTTCCATAGGCTCAAAAGTAATTGGATAAATGAACAATTTCACATATAAGGATTATTTTTCTCTATACCCGTCTCTTCCCATCTTTCTGGTACAAGTTAACCTTGGTTTCATCTATCCAAATAATCTTGATCCAGAACTGGTCAAGCTTTTTTATTTTTAACAGCAAAATCTAATCTGGCCTTTCTGTTGTGTTACCAGTGGTTTGCACCTTGAGGTACACTGTCTGTATCTACTTTCATGAAGGCGTCTCGTGACAATGTCACTCCTACCTCCTCCAGAGTGTTCTTGACTTGGCTAGATGTTGTGAAGGGGTTTTTCTTCACCAAGGGAAGAAATCTGTGATCATCCACTTTAGTTGTCTTTCGTGGTCTTCCAGGCCTTTGGGTGTTCCTGAGTTCACCAGTGCATTCCTTCTTTTTGAGAGTGTACCAAATTGTTGATTTGGCCACTCCTAAAATATCTGCTATGTCTCTCTGATAGGTTTGTTTTGTTGTTATCAGCCTAATGATGGCCTCCTTCACTTGCATCGAGACCTCTTTGGGCCACTTATTATGAGTTCCCCTGAACAGCTACCAAATGCAATTTCAATGCTTGGAATCAACTCCAGACCTGTCATTTCCTTAATGTATCATGAAATAATGAGGAAACAGGCCACACCTGGCCAAGAAACTGCTTATCAGTCAATTGTCCAATTACTTTTGAACCTGTGAAAACCGAGGGACTCTGTAAAATAAAATGTCTGTAATTCCTAAACCGTTAATGCAATATTTTTCTTAAACCCCTTAAATTAAAGCTGAAAGTCTACACTTCAATCATTTCAATCTTGATTGCTTCATTTCAAATCTATTGAAGTAATGTACGGAAGCAAAATTATAAAAAATTGTGTCACTGTCCAAATATTTATGGACTTGACTGTAGCTAAGAGTGGCCAGAGTTGTCCAGTGCCACCCCCCGTAATAGACCGAAACTAAGAGTAATAACAGAACACCCACTACAACATCTCTGGGACGTATGAAAGTTCATTTTATCATTGTCCAATGATGTGGATTGTCAATGTTATGAGTGCTCTCTCATGCAAGAAGTAAGCAAGTTTAACTTTCTAACACAGAAACGAATTTGCTGGTGTATGTCATAAGATGTAGCCTAATGTTGGCTTGCTAGATGACAAAGAAATGTTGCTTGGGTGAGTCTTCTCTGTCTGATGGTGATTCTAATCAGACCATACATAGATAAAGAGCCACTTTTCAATGGATGTATGGATTAGTATTTTGCTCCACGTTAGATTGCAAAGTCATCGGGTCTAACTTGGGCACCTCATTGTAAAAAACTCGACTACACCTGTGGTAACTGAATAATTTTCCAACTGATTTCACTGTAGTTATAAAATAATTCCTAATTCATTTGCTTTTTATGCCAGCCTGGGAAGATGAAAAAGAATGCAAAAGAAACCTAATCATTCATACTGAATTATAACCTAGGACTTTAAAGGAATAAATATACTTAGAACTAAATGCAAGTATAAAATTTTAATTGGAACTTTTGTCTGAGTACAGGGAGTAACCTGTGACCTGCACATGGATGTGAGGGAATATTACTGTCTCTTTAGTTTAAGGTCTTTATAAAACATGAAGGGGTTTATAAAAAAAAAGTACAATTATTTGTTTATAAAACTATAATGAATTTATAAGACATATACAGAAACGAATGAAAGTTTATGCAGACATTTGCCACCTAATGCATACGGTTTTCCTCCTGTGGAGCTCAGTGTTGTGAATTTTTAATGCAGGAATATATTATTTAAAATAAATATTAAGTAGGTCCTTAACGAGGGACTTTTTAAATAATAAATTCCTCCCAAAATATGACTGACAAAGTAATTTGCCAAACCTTTAATGCTCTCTCCGGTGTGATGTGCCAATACTGTACGAAACAACAAAGGGTTCTAAGTAAAGAACACAACTGCTCTTGGTCTGGTGCGCTTGACTGAGCATGAATCATTAATGATTAGTCAGTTTTTGTTAACACAATGGTGTTCAATTCGTGACCCCATGCTGAACATATTTTCTGCTTCCCTGCACCACCACACCTGACTCGTGTTCTAAAGGACTCGCTAATGACCCGATGAGGTGAATCTCAGATGAGTTGAGGTAGGATGAACACAGAAAGCTGTGATACAAGGGGACAAGAGTGTGGCTGAGAAACACTGGGCTTACGCAACGGGCCGCAATGCTGAGGCTCTGTTCTGACCGTGTGCTATTGATCTGAGTTTACTTGAACAACACAGCAACCATGTCTTTGCTTGGACTTCTGCCTAAGACATGATGTAATACTCAGGAACATTTAGTGTTTTCAGTCTCAGCCATAAAAAAAAAATCTGATGCATTATGAACTGTAAAATGGACAGGCAGTTGCATATTTACCTATAACTATTCATATAGCACAGCTTGTTAAAGGGAATTAAAGGTAAGCATTAATCATCGTATGACTTTATTTGTGGAATGGAATCCACCCATGTTGTCTTTGCTCATTCAAATCCGTGAATTACTCACATGAGTAAATACTCTTAGGTTACGCTTTCTATGATGGCATTTTAAGGCCATTTAATTTATTATATGGCCAAATGTTTGTGGACACCTGACAATGACACCTATATATAGGCCTTCCCCAAAAATGTTGCCACGAAGTTTGAAACAGTTGTATAGAATGTCTTTGAATGCTGTAGCTTTACAATTTCCCTTCACTGGATTTAAGAGGCCCAAACCTGTTCCAGCATGAATGTGTGTTCCTGTGAACAAAGCGAGCTCCTTGAAGACACGGGTTGCCAAGGTTGGTGTAGAATAACTCAAAAGATCTGCACAGAGCCCTGACCTCAACTCCTCTGAAAACATTTGGGATGAACTGGAACGCTGACTGCACTGCAAAATCAGTGTCTGACCTCACTAATACACTTGTGGCTGAATAAATACAAATCCCCACAACCACACGCCAAAATCTAGTGGAAAGCCTTCCCAAAAGAGTGGAGGTTATTATAACAGCAAAAGGTTAACTAAATCTGGAATGGGATGTTCAATAAGTACATATGGATGTGATGGTCAGGTGACTCAAAAATCTTGGCTATATATATTGTACTTCAAGAACAACGTAACCCAAAATGGTACATATATCCGAGCAATGTTTGTGCGTTAAAATGGGGGATGTTGAGGATTTGGCGGAGTTGTTGAAGGAGAAATCACAGGCAATGGTTGTCTTCAAGGCTATTGATAGCTATCGATCTGCGTGTCATTCAATGAGGGTGTGTAGTTTCGCAGGGTACAATGAGAATCATGATTAAATTGACTGATCCCAAAGGAATGACTCTCTGGCTCCCTCTGCGTCGAGTCCACAGTGTGCTATGGCATGTGGATTCATATGATAAAAAATATGATAAGCCTTACAGTGACTCAGTATGCCATAACTCACTGGTGACTCGACTGCTGTACTGAGTGCCCTGGAGTTATATCCGTTACACCACAGATGTAACTACAAGATAGCCTTGAAGGTGACCACTGCATGCAATTTTCCCATCAACAAAATGGTCTGGTAAATGGTCTGCACTTATATAGCGCTTTTTAACCTTAGCAGTTCTACAAAGCGCTTTACAGCGCTTTACTGTTTCTCATTCAGCCATTCACACGCACACTGCCACACCAATGGCAGTAAGCTACCAGGCAAGGTGTTAGCCTGCCATTGGGAGAAACTTGGGGTTCAGTGTTTTGCAAACCGCCAACCCTGCGATTAGTGGCCAACCCGCTCTACCACCTGAGCCACAGCCGCCCAACAGAAACTTTCCTCCAAGTTCATATAGTTTTTGTTTCTAAATAAGTCATTTTAAAGTTGTCGAGGTTTCACTTCATAGTGGAACCATGGTGGTGGAAGGATTAGCCGCTCAGCAGTATGATACCGAATGTTGCCCAGGGTGTGTCAGGGGAGGCTCGTTCCGTGCACACACATTCACACTATCATTCATACACTTCGGACACTTTGGACATGCCAATGCATGTCTTTGGAGGACTGGGGGAGGAAACCGGAGTACCCGGAGGAAACCCCCGTAGCATGGGGAGAATATGCAAATTCCGCACACACAGGGCCGTGGTTTGGAATCGAACCCCCGACCCTGGAGGTGTGAGGCGAACGTGCTAACCACTAATACTAGTGGTATTAGTGCGCCCGGTTCTAATACTAAATAATAGTGATGGTGCTGATGCGGCCAAAGATTAAGCATTACTTTATTTGTAAAACCAAATCTTCAATGTCCCTTGTTCATTTTACCACATTGCTCTGACCATTTTGTCATAGTAATATGACTTTATTCTCTAAATATTTTTTCTGGTAATATCAGATAATGTGACTTTTCTCCCCTTAATATATTATGACTCTTTTCTTGAAATGTTATGACTTTATATACTACTGGCATGAGTACAATTTTAGTTCAGATTTCTCAGAGGAACTCTGAGGAAAGCACACTGCCCTCTTCTGCATACATGAGCTCACAGCCACCCACGATTGGCTAGTGTCACTGATTGACAGGGGAAGGAGTAAAGTCATCCGTCTCGCCAAGAGAGCACGGCTAATTTCGCTCTCATAGACTCTCGGCCATGGATGGATGTGGCATCATCTCGGTCCGAACTCATAATCTTGCGTCATTAGGGTAAATACTTTTCTCTGGAGCCAGTGTTTGCTTATTGTTAATTTAGTTAGCTGTAAGCAGGTGAATCGTCAGAAATGGAAGTGCCTGCTAAGACATGGGTGAAGTGATTAAAAATTATTCATTCATTCATTCATTCACCTTCAGTAAGCATTTTCTCCTGGCCAGGGTCAGCAGAGACTCTACATACATACATTGCAATCAAGCACCTTATTATTACACTTGTGCCGTGAACATGAAGATCGTTACCTTTCTCTGCATGTATTGAGAGTTAAATATTGAATTACTTTATGGTGAACAAGACTGAGGCATCAAACTTGTGCAGATAAATGCCCCAAGCCCTCAGCATCCTCAATTAATGCTGCTGCTTGTTAATGGAGCCCCTTGTTTGAAAATGGCACTAATTTCCCCAGGCCTTGTTATGCTTAGAACGCGCCAAGCCCAATAATCACCACAGGAACTGTTTAATTAGACATCAGCCTCTCGGCAGTCAGACCACACAGGCAAGAGAAATATGCTCTGCCTTCAGGCCACTACACAGTAATACGACTGCTCAGTTATTCTCAAAGCCCATTTCACTTTACTGTTGGACTGGAATGAACTTGCAGCAGTTACGATAATGTGTTTGTATCCGAGAGTTTACTAGAATTAAGCAATTTAGATCAGACTCAAAGATCCGAGTCTTTTAAAGCCAGCCTGGGAAATCAAGTGATTGGAACAAATCACGATGCTGCAAAAAAAAGTTAATGGTTCATAATGAGGAGAAACAGAAGTTTACAGAAGTAAGTGGTGCAGAATCTCGAAGGAATGTTTCCAATAGCTTTTGGAATCCTTGCCGTGAAGAGTTGAAGCTGTTTTGAGAGCAAAGGCAAGCCCGGAAGCAATATTAACATAGTTTTCCCTAATACATTGCTTGGTAAGTGTGTGTATGTGTATATACTGTATATGTGTACAGTGATCAGCCATAACATTAAAACCACTGAGAGGTGACGTGAATGACATTGAGTATCTTGTTACAGTTGCACTTGTCAAGGGGTGGGATATCTTAGCCAGCACATGAACAGTCAGTTCTCAAACTTGATGTGTTGGAAGCAAGAAAAATGAGCAATTTTGACAAGGGCCACGTTGTGATGGCTAGATAACTGGGTCAGAGCACCTACAAAATGGCAGGCCTTGTGGGGCGTTCCAAGTTTGCAGTGGTTAGTACCTACCAAAAGTGGTTCATGGAAGGACAACCAGTGAACAGGAAACAGGGTCATGGGCTCCAAGGCTCATTGATGTGAAATGGTGAGGGAAGGTTAGCCTGTCTGGTCTATGGGGCTGTGTAGCTGCAGACCGGTCGGAGTGCCCATGCTGTCTCCTGTCCACCAATGATAGCGCCTACAGTGGGCAGCTGGGCATCAGAACTGGACCATGGCGCAATGGAAGAAAGTGGCCTGGTCCGATGAATCATGTTTTCTTTTTACATCATGTGGACTACCCGGGGAAGAGATGGGATCAGGATGCAATATGGGAAGAAGGTAAGCCGGTAGAGTGAGTGTGGTGCTCTGAGAAATGTTCTGCTGGGAAACCGTGGGTCCTGGCATTCATTTGGATGTTACTTTGACACGTACCACCTACCTAAACATTGTTGAAGACTAAGTACACCTCTTCATGGAAACAGTATTCCCTAATGGCAGTGACCTCTTTCAGCAGGATAATGCACCCTGCCACACTGCAAAAACTGTTCAGGAATAGTTGAGGAACATGACAAAGAGTTCAATGTGTTGACTAGGCCTCCAAAATCCTCAGATTTCAATCTGATCGAGCATCTGTGGGATGTGCTGGACCAACAAGTCAGATCCATTGAGGACTTAAAGGATTTGTTGCTAACATCTTGGTGCCAGATACCACAGCACACCTTCAGAGCTCTTGTAGAGTCCATGCCTCAATGGGTCAGACCTGTTTTGGTGGCACAAGGGGGACCTACACAATATTAGACAGGTGGTTTTAATGTTATGGCTGATTGGATGGGAAAAGATGGGATTTCCAGGGGCTCAATTATTATTGGAGAGTTCAAAACTTCTACACAACTCAATCATTGCAGACTCACATGCAGATGTAGGAGCAGGTTGTCAGGTCTGTAAATTGTCAGTTAAAACAAACAACAGGCCACAGTTCATAGTGGTGTAGTACCACATTGATAGCTGTAGTGTAAAGTCAGGAAAGATCAACTAGCTGGGATTGAGGATGGTCCATCTGTTCCTTAAGTTTGTTTATTAAAGTTATTGACCACATGTCATTTTAATGTATATATTTTAAATTAATTCATTATTATTCGACCCCTTTGTAATTTCATTTGTCCACTTTGTACTTTCTGCCTACAGTAGTTTATAATTATGTAATCTCTTTTTTTCTCTGTACTAATCTCAGTTTGGTTACTTTTCTGGCTTTGCTTTTGATAAGGTTGCGAGGTTAAAAAATAGCTCCAGATGGTTGAGATTCTCAGATGGTTTTTGCCAGAAAGTATCTCTTTTGCATTCCACGGATATGTTTAAAGAGCAGCACTGCATCTGTTCTGTCATAGGCTTGAGTATCATTCTGCATATCGGGACATTTTTCCAAGAAACCTTTCTTTGATTTTTATTTATTTATTTATCTATCCATCTATTTATTTATTTATTTTTTGCTGTCTTTTACTTCTGAAGAGATAAAAATAGTGAATTTGATCCAACAGGACACATGAAGTTATAATCAGATTTAGAGTTAGAATGGAATATAATATTTGAGCTAGTATTGCTAGTATTCATTACCTGGAATTTAGGGGCAGCATGGCGGTGCAGTGGGTAGCGTTTCCTCCTTAGAGCTACAGGCTCCCTGATTCAATCCAAAGCTCTGATTACTGTCTGTGTGGAGTTTCACATGTTCCCTCCGTGTCTTGGTGGGTTCTCTGGTTTCCTCCCACCTCCCGAAAACATGCCAGTAGGTAGATCAGCTACTCTAAGTTTCCTATATAATAATGTGTTTGTGCATGGTGCTCTGCAAGGACTAGCGTCCCATCCAGGGTGCATTCCCGGGGATAAACTCTACATCCACTGCATCCCTGACCAAGATGAAGCACTTACTGGCGATCAATGAATTTGAATGTAGCTTATCCACACAAACAGCAATAAAATGAAGCCTAAATAAACAAGAAAAGAACAAAAACAACATTTTGATTTGAATCACATTAAAGACACAGATGCATACCACTTAATCTCGCAGTGACCATGAACATTAAGAATGACAAGCAAAATGTAAACAGTGCCATTTCTACAAACCGGATGAATTCATAGAGCAGAAAAGCAGTTGAAGAGAAAGAAAGAGGAGCGGAGCAAACCTGAATGTCATCAGTGTCACCACGTTATCGGATCTGTTTCATTTACAGCAGAAAATGGAACCATTGTAACCATTTGCAGGCTGATTTCAGCGTTTTCATCTTAGAAAATCTGTTTAAATTCTCTTGTTGCATATGAAAGAAGGCCAACGTGGTGTGTGTGTGTGTGTGTCCACTAGGGCTGCACAATTAAGTGGATATCGATCTTGATTACGATTTACGAAAATTACGATTTTGACTGCCCACGATTACATGGACATGATCGACTAACGTTTAAAGTTCGTCCTCCTCTCATAGAAATTCAATTCAGAGTCAAATCGCTTCTTCCCTGCAATCGAATAGCACTAGTTACCAAACGGGGACCACCTCGCTCAGACACTCTGGCACCATAAAAATCACACGAGCATGGAGCATCATGTATCGCATCCACTTTTGTTTCTTCTTTCATTTCGTTCATCAGTCCAAACCTCCTTAGTGGCTTAGCAGTTAGCACGTTTGCCTCGCACCTCCGGGGTTAGGGGTTCGATTCTCGGCTCTGCCCTGTGTGTGTGGAGTTTGCATGTTCTCCCCATGCTTCGGGGGTTTCCTCCGGGTACTCCGGTTTCCTCCTCCATTCCAAAGACATTCTGTGTATGTTGATTGGAATCTCTAAATTGTCCATAGTGTGTGAGCATGTGCATGATTTGCTCTGCAGGGTGTCCCCTGCCTTGTGCCTCGAGTCCCCTAGGACCGCCTCCAGGCTCCCTGGGACCCTGTGAAACTCCGATGGATATTAAATCATGCGCTTCCTAAGCTTACAGCCAGTCACCATAGAGCGGCACAGGGATGACGTCATTTTGTATGGCAAAACTCAGAAAAGAGGTAGCATTTTAACGCTTCCGGTTCCATCGTCCCAAAGTCAGTGGGGTTTTTTTTATGGGATTTTGGTTAAATGCCTGAAATAAGGTCTGTGGTGAACACAAGCTCAAAATATTTTCACGTTTTATTCTGCGAAATAAAGTACACCGGTAATTGCTTCTACGAGACGATGCACTTTAAGGACCGGTCTAATTTGATGCAAAGTTTTGTACATCAGCAGGAACGTAGGACAACATGGAGGTGAAAGCAGCAGTCTGTTTATTTAAATGTGAAAGTGCAATAAAAATATGTTGTCCCTAAAATCAGTGAATAATTGTGATGAATAATCGTGATCTCAATATTGATCAAAAGAATCAGGATTATCATTTTGGCCATAATCGTGCAGCCCTAGTGTCCACATATGTATGTGAATATTATAGCTAGAACATACTACATAATATGCATGAAACATTTAATTTAATGCAAGTAAGCTTGCTGTGTTCATAAACTTCTAAAAAATTATCAACCCTCATGGGACCCGCTCATATATTTGTTGTTTGAGGTATTTCCAAGAACTGTTTTTATGTCATCACTTATCGAATATTAATACAATTTTGTCGGAGTACATTTCACAAACATGACATCATTCTATACTAATACATAAGTTAAAGACGGACCACATAGGGAGCACATAGTGGAAACAATCAGTACGTTTACATGGACAACGATAATCCGATATTAACCTAACCAAGACGATACTCTGATTAAGAAACTAGCATGTAAACAGCAATTTTTTAAAGTAAGTCGATTAAAGTCATCAGTGTGACTTTAAGTCGATTAAAGTCATACTTGAAGAAACACAAATGGAATTAAGACGTGTGGAGTACTCCTGTTTTAGTCGCATTATCGACGTGTATTACAGACATGTACACACCTTAATCACACTATTAACATCGTGTGGGAATTTTCACCGCATTTTGTGACAGGACACGATCACACATGGCAGCGCTCAACTGTTTGACGGCAAACAAGAGAGCACGGCTGCGTCCCAAATCGCATACTTACCTGCTATATAGTAGTAGAAATACATGTATCTCAGCTGCTATATAGTAGGTAAGTACGCGCGCGGTTTGGGACACAGCCCAAGGCTTCAAGCAGTCGTCTATTTGCACGTACAGCATGACAAATAATTAACCGCACTTGAAGCGTTCGTAAAATTAAAAATAAAAACACCCAAAACTGTATACGGTTCCATAACGAAGACCAACTGTATGTCGATACGTGAAATTCTGGAGGGAACGTCGGACGGCGTGGCGTGGGGACGTAATGACGTGCTGTTAATCTAATTATGTTCTATAACATTTAAAACAGGAACATGAAAGGAGTATTCTAAATCTGACTCATGTAAACACCTTAATCAGAATATTGTCTTACTCAGAATAAGGTCAATAATTAGATTACTGCTGTCCGTGTAAACGTAGTCATTGTGAAAGTGCATTTCACCATGCCCTGAAATCTGTACATATTTGACCTCAAGTTAACTTGTGATGACATGTGAATGTCCTATGTGCGAGAAATGAACATGTGCAGAACATGAATTGTGTAAAAGCAAAATTATATGTGAAAAGAAATGAAACAAAACACCTGACAAAAGAAATGGATTTTTTTTTTTAAAAATCATGTAAAAATAAATTACATGTGAAAATAAATAATAATGTGGGGGGAAATCACGTGTAATCAAACGAATTGTGTAAACAATCATGTAAAAATAAATTTGAAAAATGAATCATGAAAAAAAACCTCAAATTGTGCTAGAAGATTCAGATATGTTCCAATGACATAATCCAAAAAGTTGTCACTGTAAAAAATGTTTAAAAAATAATAAATACATAATTTAGCTTTAAATAATGGTTTCTTCTGTAGTGTATTCATTTGCATTAATTTTTGATAAAGGATGAAACACAACAGTTCTTCTTGCACTCGAGCTTTTGGGATTGATCTTACTTTATCTATAATTTGATAATATTGGCGCTCTGCAACACATAAGTGACGCACACAAACTGATAACAAGGCAGAATATAAAACATTCCACAGAGCTGATAAATTAGTATTAATAATAATAATAATAATAATAATAACCCAAAACACCACCCATAGATGCATTAACACCTCTGTAACACTGCACGAGAAGCCCATTTATCCTTATATCACAGCGTGACAGTGGCACAAACACCTTCTTAACAACCGGGAAAAATACCAATGCTAGGCATAAATTACATTCAGACAAAGGAAAATAAGCCCTGTGTTTGTGTGTGTGCATGGCGAGACAGTGGTTCCCCTGATGACTCAACATTAGCGAGACGCCTAGAAGCAAAATCCCTCGTTTATTGGATTGAATTCATTTGTTTGCTTCTTCACGAGCCCCTCGAGCCGTGGCTGATTTCCATGAGCCCCGTCTGAGGAGTGTGAGTGTGAGCGAGCTTAATGTAGAGCACGAGCACTTTAACTCCTGAGACTGAGCGCTGATTTTATAGTTCTGCAAAGACGCGTATAATGTATGTGTGTTGATGTATGGGGCGTATGGGGAAATGGAACTCTTATAGGGTGCTTTGATCTTTGGTAAAATTCGTTTGTGCAGCAATGCAGACCTAAATGGTTTGATACCATCTCCTTCGGGTGTTCTCAGTACTCTATTGCGAACTCTATAATCGAACTCTATTGCGGATTCGATCCCGAATCAGTCCAAATACAGGAAGTGAACCAAACGTGCCATGTGTGTTGGGTTGCGTTTCTGTAGATATAAGCTGTTAAACTGCTACACCCTGAGTCAATTGACAGAGCTGTGGATGTGGGATGTCCATCTATATATTCTTTTTCTGTACCGCTTATCCTACACAGGGTCCCGGGGAGCCTGGAGGCGGTCCAAGGGGACTCGCGGCACAAGGCAGGGGACACCCTGCAGAGCAAATCGTGCACATGCTCACACACTATGGACAATTTAGAGATTCCAATCAACATACACAGAATGTCTTTGGAATGGAGGAGGAAACCGGAGTACCCGGAGGAAACCCCTGAAGCATGGGGAGAACATGCAAACTCCACACACACAGGGCAGAGCCGAGAATCGGACCCCTAACCCCGGAGGTGCGAGGCAAACGTGCTAACTGCTAAGCCACTAAGGAGGTTTGGACTGATGAACGAAATGAAAGAAGAAACAAAAGTGGTTGCGATACATGATGCTCCATGCTCGTGTGATTTTCATGGTGCCAGAGTGTCTGAGCGAGGTGGTCCCCGTTTGGTAACTAGTGCTATTCGATTGCAGGGAAGAAGCGATTTGACTCTGAATTGATCCAACTGCAGGAAGTGAACCAAATATGAACCTGTATGATTCAGGGTGCAGCATTGTTTTGCTAAACTGAGCCAAAGGACACGGCTTTGAGATTTGGACTGACAAACAAAAAAGAATCAAACAAACCCTGGATGTTTTAAACTAGTTACTTTTGTAATCACCTGATTCATTTTCTGTGCTCTGGTGAATTATTTTCATGTTTTATAACCAGACGTTTTGGTGCGTGTATAAAGCAGGCAACAAATTTGTTGATTTTTTTTTTTATGTCCCCAATTTTCTGAAAGAATTTCACGAGTACATTTTCAGCTCTACTTGCTGCCCAGTCAAAGTTTTTTGCTAACAGTTTTGTTATGCATAGTGTAGAAAAACCAAACCAGAAAAAAATAGTATCAGTTTCACTCTGATTCTGACTCGACGGACTGAACGGTGTGCAAGCGTCTTCTTTATCACATCCAGTAGTGCATGTTGCTCATCCTGTATGTTCTCCTTCACCATTTATTCCCATTTTTACCTTCACCATAACACTGAGGTCAGTTTGTAGACCCCGAGCTGAAAGCCTACACCCATCAACTGCACAGTTGCAGAGTCTGTGCTATAACTCAGCGCCAGTGTTTTCTGATCATTTGATGGAAACTTGCAGCACTTTTTCACCAAACAGTGTGATATGGCATGGTATGGTTAACCGTCCGCATATAGAACTTTCCAGAACCCTTTCGCGGGTTTATGACATTGTGAAATACTGCATGTTCACTTTTAGAAAAAAAAGGGTTCCTCTGGGATTCTTTGGATAGTTAAAGGCTCTGGATATCTAAAAGGTTTCTATCTGATTAAACCACTTTTTTAAAGGTTATTTGAGGGTGATTCCACAATCGTGGTGCCATTTGTTTGTTGTTGGGAAATTGCCAAGTAAAAAAAAAAAGAAGACATTTTAAACACAGTGCTTTACACCAACGTACTGTACGTGCATGTTTCAGAGAAATCATAACTATTCACCAGATGTGCCCTAATCATTAAAATACTCATGAATGAATGATTAGTTTTGTATTAATGTGTGAGTCCATTTATTATGTCATACTTTAAAATTTTTTTTTTTTTTTTTTCGGTCAATGATTCATCTATTATACGTTACAAAAAAATATACATTTTAGTGTCCCACATCATTTACTCAACTCTGTTACCTGAACACATTTAAAAAAAAAAAAAAAAAAAGTTTACAAAAGAGTTAATTAACACAAGGGCTGGACACAACACAATCAAGGGCTAAAGAGCTAAATACAACACAATCATGGGCTAAAGAGCTAAATACAACACAATCATGGATTATCCTAATGGATTATTAATCACTACCCCACAGAGACAAACTGATGAAGCTTTTTTTTTTTTTTTTTAAATAAATTATAGGGTTTTTTTAATCTGACCGAAAAGTTTTGGCTGAATACTGGAACCCCGACATCCAGAAAATACTTGGTAGATCTTCTTGTGTCATACTGGACTCCAGATCTCGCTGGATCCTCGGACTTCAAGGAATATCTGGGTTTATCGTTGTATTCTCTGATGTTCTGAGACACTACGTCCTGTATTATCTGGTAGAAAAATTACTCTAGCTATTCTAATGATGATTCTGTGACCGCTCAGTTTGACCAATCGGTGGTCTGCATCATTTCTAGCTCCACCCACATGTCTTCGTTTCGTACGCTTAGTAAGAAAGGTAACCAAAGTCAGAACGATTGCTATTCTGTGTTCTGGAAAAGCATTTTAGGAAAGATCAGCTTGGATTTTGCCTCTCAACTCATTCGGATAGTAACGTCAGGCAAATAAACACACGTAAATATGCTTGTTTTGTGAAACATGGCTGTAATTCTGTTACATTTAGACGAGTTTAGACGATCCATTAAACTGCGTCGCCGAAAAATGTGGCGGTCAGTAAACACGCCTTGCTTCGTGAGACGATCGTCACGTCTGCGTCCGGGTTTTAGGAGACGAGCTCCTAATTAGACCGATCTGTGTTTAATGAGTCACAAAACTTTGATGCAGTAATAAGCTAGCATGACTGCATCAGAACGTCCAGCTTGTCAGGCGATAATGACATGGCAAATTAAATCTCACGAACAGTAATATAAAAAGAGCAGCAGAGAGGAAGAGATGGACAAACTGGTGTGGTGAGTAATCACTTTAACATCGAGCACAAACACTATCATTTTAAAGCTTTTAAGCCTCTTTGTGTGTAGTGACAAGGCTGGCTGCTTTTCCGTGGGACAACAACTGTAATGTTAAAGGCTACCGTGTCGTTCCATTATCATCCCATTAGACCTGCATCTCACAGCTGCTGCATAATGTATAGTAAAAACAGCGCAGTGTTATGGCTACCATTTGATGTCCTTAATATTCCATTATACCTCTATCATGTATGCACTGGAGAATATGCAAAGAATATACATCATGACATTGTGTTATATTATATAGTATAGTGTGTTATGTAGTAATCAGTAACGGGGTGGTGTGAAGCCAATAACTATGGAACTAAAGGTACATGATGGTGGAAAAAAAAAATTGAAAGCTTTTGCGTTCTCTCGCAAAACGTTTGTGTTCCCCCGAGAAACTTTTGCATTCCCTCGCAAAGATAGCCTACCTGTTGTGTTCTCTTGTGAAACCTGTGCTCTCGTGAGAGACTTCTGCACGGTGATTCGCGCTTGTATCTTCACAGCATCCCTTGAGTAATTTTTTTCGTTGAAACAAGGCTCTCTCACGTATTATCCTTCTCAGGTGTCTTTCGCTTATGTCCTAACCATGCCTCAAACTAAGAACAGACTGTAACTAAAACTCTATGAACTGCTCCATTGTGAACCTACAGAGCTGTCTGAAACACCACCAGTGGGAAAATAAACAGGAAGTGTTTGACCGAACTCATAACAGGTTTTGCGAGGGAACGCAAAAGTTTCTCGGGGGATCTCAAAAGCTTTAAAGAAAAATATTTTCTCCCATCCCAATTTTTTTTCCACCACCATGTCCCTTTAGGGGCTCCGTAAATAACAGCATGCTCTGAAGTGTTTTATTCCACTTATACAACAACAATTTGCCAATGCTAAACAGTCCTCCAGGATTTCACCATTTTTACAATCGCCGAAATGAACGAAAAATCGAGCAAACTCCGCAATATTCGTAGGAGCTTGCAATTTTTCAAAATGTCTGCGGATTTTCCGCAGATTTGGGCCGGGACGCGTCACGTGACATCACGACGCACATTCGACCCAAGCCCTTTTCGATTCACGTGCGTTGAACATAAGTACAGCTAAACGGTTTCATTTACCAACAAACATCAGTGTGAAAGACCGCGAAACAATTTAGTGCCAATTCAGATAGTTTTCCGCAAAAATCACGAAAAACTGTGAGTTGCGCCACAAATTTGGAAAAAAAAAACCCTCAGCATTTCTGGATGCAACAACCACAAAAAAAAACCCTGTGAAATCCTGTATGGACCGGCTGACACTTTGTATTAATTAAAGAACGACACATCAAACTTTTTCTCCATTTATACAGTAGTTATTTTTAATGTTGTAGAACAGCGAGGCAAGCTGCTTCCCGATATTGATATAGCAGCTTTAAACAGTCCTTCCCTTACGAGCCACTCTGTTTTCACTCTCTTGCTAATAAGATGATCAGTCTTGTTACTGAGAAACTGCAAAGCAAAAAATCCTCACTCCTGAAGACTTTCCCGTGTCAGAAAGCTGACATTTAGAGCTTTAACTCTAACTGCGTCGTTACAACACCTTCATATAAACCTAGGATTTGCCTTGCAGCTGGAAACTGCTCTCAGAGCAGCTGATATAGAAAAGAAATCAACACCTTCTGGCCAATCAGAATCGAGTTTTCGAGACAAAGGGGGTATTAACGTATTGCTATTATAATATAAGTGATTACGGCATCCAACTTGTTTTGTGGACGTTCTACAACATGGAATGTAAACATAAAAGTGTTGCGTCATTCTGTAATAAACATTGCAATCATTGGCAAGTTGTAGTACAAGAGCAATAAAACACTTTGCTTTGTTGTTTTCCTATAATAGCATGCCACCGAGTGTTTTATTTCTTACATTTTGGCAACAATTGCACAAAACATCCAATAAATTATATTCTGAACACTTTAAACTGATTCAAAGAATTATTTAGTCAATAAATAATCAGACAATTATGAATAATTTAATGATTATCCAGATTGTTGATACAAGATGACATTATAATTCAGAAATAAGATCACAGAATAGTGTATTCAACAAATTATATATAAATATAAATATATATATATTTTGTTGTTGTTTCATGAGACCACTTGTGCAGCATGAAAAAGAGTCCCGAGAAGGAAATAAATGCTTCTCTGGTGCGAGACCATTGCAGAACCATGTGAAAAGCACATGGTTATTTTTTTTAAATGGTTTACAGCACAGCCGTGTGCTTTCCTCTCTGAATAGTGTATTTGCTGAATTTGTATCAGAGTGAATTTGATACTTTTGTATCAAGGCTTTTAGGCCGGAACACGAATGTCGGGACGGACGAACGGACAAACCCGAAAACGCAACAGAAATTCAGAAATATATGAACATTAACTCTGAATGGAAACTTTACTGAACATCACATGCTCGTCGCTGATTGGCTGCGGTGCGTGTCAGTCTCAGTGTCGGGGAAAACTGTTGAGCTGGAGCATGTTTACAGTCAGAGGAAATGCTTGAATAAAGGAGTCAACCGATGCTTTTATTTGTGTTGATGTTGTTTCCTATAAGGCCGTATATAGTATATTGTATTCCTATTAGTGTTCAGGACTCAGACACAGTCTCAGTGTTTAAGTCTAGGCTTAAAACGTATTTGTTTACTCAAGCCTACCCTGACTAGATTCTATTTTACTACTTCGCAGTCATAATAATCTTTTTTCTCCCTCTCTCCTTTCGCCGAGCCCCACACGAATTTATGGAGATACTAAAGATCCAGATCCTTTCTGCCTCTGGATGGAGCTCAAATCTTCTCTAATTCCAGACTGCTGGGACTACGGCTGCTCCTAAGGCCATACAGACTTCATATAAATCCATAATGAACTTTTTCACAATATCTGTTGTTACCCAGATGAGTATGGGTTCCCTTCTGAGTCGGGTTCCTCTCAAGGTTTTTTCCTCTTAAAACATCTTAGGGAGTTTTTCCTCGCCACCGTCGCCACTCAGTGGCTTTCTCAGTTGGGATAAATCCGCACCTTTAATATCTGAATACCGTGTTGATATTTCTGTAAAGCTGCTTTGAGACAATGTCTATTGTAAAAAGCACTATACAAATAAAATTGAATTGAATTGAATTGAGTATATAATCACGTACCTCACTAACCTCTCGGAGAACTACACCCCTCCACGCTTACTGCGATCCTCCTCAGGTCTACTAGCAATACCGGACATGAACTTTAACACCCCGGGAGGAAGAGCCTTTAATCACATTGTCCCTAAACTTGGAATTCACTTCCCCATCACATCTGCAACTGGGAATCCATTTCAGGATGCAAAAGTTCTTTAAAATCTCATCTCTTCAGACTTGCATATTCTCTGTGACATGGTTAGATAATACTTAATTATAATATGTGTTTCATGTATGATATTATAAAACATATAAATATGCATATGTATAATTGTGTGTATATATATATATATATATATATATATATATATATATATATATATATATATATATATATATAATATAGTGTTTTAGTGCTTTGTGAATTGCATTTGCATGCCGTGTTTGTGAAGTGACCTTGGGTGTCGCTTTTTAAAAAGAAAATGTATTACTATAATTATTATTATTATTCGTATTATTATTATTATCCGATTAATCTGTCGACTTTATATTAATTAGTATGAGCCTGTGACTGCTGAAAACCCGCTTGAATGAAGCCAGGTTATACCCAAGAAAGAATTACTCCTCATCATAAAGACTAAATTTATCAGTATCACTTTATCATATGAGTAATGAGTCTAACGAGTCTTTTTTATTGATCACATATACATTACAGCACAGTGAAATTCTTCTTTTCACATATCCCAGCATGTCAGGAAGTTGGGGTCAGAGCGCAGGGTCAGCCATGATACAGCGCCCATGGAGCAGAGAGGGTTAAGGGCATTGGTCAAGGGCCCAAACAGTGGCAGCTTGGCAGTGCTGGGGTGTGAACCCCTAAACTACTGATCAGTAACCCAGAGCCTTATCCTCCAAGCCATCACTGCCCCTTCAGTAGCTTTAGCATTAAATTCTTTTTGCTAGGCTAAGCTAGATTAGAGCGCAGATAGCAGAGACTAAACTACAGTAAATCAATTCGACTAAACAACTAGATAACAGAACTGAAAAGGTAGTCTTCTTTTTCCTTTAGTCATACGTCACGTACAATCAGCGACCAACATGGGATCGATATGTTCGATAAGTTAATGCTCATGTGTTTATTCATTTTGCATTTTCTGAAGTTGCTGTGATGTTTTGCACGGCAAAAAGTGATCTGCAGTATTTTTTTTTTTTTTTTTTTTACAAGTAAACATATCTTGAATATAGGCAAATTCAGCTAATATTACTCTTTATTAAAATGTTTTTTTTAACAAATCTAAGATTATTTCTTGCTTTTTTTTTATTTTATTTTTGACTAATTTCAAGCTTGTTTCAGGCTTATTTTCGACCATCTGAGAATAAGACTATTTTAAGCTTGAAATGAGCAAACGCGTGTAGAAACAAGCGTACGGATCTTATATTTGTTATATAATAACGTCTCAATAAGAAATATCGGACGTCTTTTCCTTTATTCAAGATATCTTCAGATTTGCCGTGTGGTTTTTCTGCCGTGTGTCTCAATGCGCTGTGTTGCGTTGGTTGCGTTTTCTGATTTGCTGTTGCATTTTTGGTTTGGTATTGTGTTTTACACATATGCACCACCATAGTATTTCACTTCACAACTAAAATAAAGCATTTGCAAGTGTCTTTTGCTCGTTGGTTAATTTCTACACTTGGGTTGACTCAGGGATGACTTGGGTTTAAACTGCACTAGGGTGTGTTTTGAAGGCAGCCTTGAGCCATGAAAGCAATCACTTCCTGTAAACACACTAGGGTTTGATTTAAACAGACTGCGCATGTGACCGTGTCCTTGCTCCTGTATTCCTCACAGCACCTGACTTCGTTGCTCTTGTTCAGTTTCAGGGTTGAAGACGTGCAGAAATGAAGAGGATCCAAAGAAAGCTCGGATTTAATGACGCGCACGTTAGAGATGAATCCTCATTTTTGAAACGAGACGTTTTCGTGTAAGAAACAGGAATTATGGCTTAATCTCGCCGACAAAACAACAGACTTTTCCATTTAACTCAATTTGTTTTCCTTCTTTCCTCTTTTGGGAAATACGAAGGCTGGGGTGGAAACGCATTCATCGACGGGTTACATGATGAGGTGATGACGTCGGTAATGTCCCTCAGATCCGTAGTGCTTTCCGATACAGTAACAGAAATCGGGTAGGAGCGCACGAAAGCAGAAAAAGGTAGGAAAGAGTGGGTTCGGGACAGAGCTCTACTGGCACGTAATCAGACACACAACGTAAGCAGAACGACGCTTTCGGCGAGAGACAGATGAGAGAGAAATGCAGCTCAGCCAGAGAAACTGACACATGCAAAGGTTCTTGTCCTTCTGCAGCTGGCGTTCTTCGAGTTTTGGCAGTAGACTTTAAAACGTCAGCCGAGAAGAGAGACGACGCATTTACACACTCATGTCCTGTTCCAGTTCACATTCTCACACTAGTTTGAAATTAGGAGTTAATGTGTCTCCCGTCTCGTCCATCAGTTTCAGCTTTGGAGAAGACTTTGAGAGTCAGTGTGTGTGTTTCTGTGTGCGTGTGTGTGAGATTTACGTGTACTTGTCTTGCCTGGCAGAGCTGCCATCATCGTTTCTTTTTGGGTTTTGTACATAACGATCATGTAGCAGTTTAAGCGAACAGGGAAAACGAATCATTTTCTTTCCCCTTTCTTTTATTTTGTGTCTCTTCCCATGGTTTCCTGGCAGCAGGGACGGTGAGGAGGATTTGGTGTCTCCTCCTGCTGCTCTGGAGGGGAAGTACACTCAGCAGGCGATCTCCTCCAACGTCCCCAGAGTGGTCTGTAAAGGAACACTGACTGTGTGGCTGATCGTCTCTGAATGATTCACTACTGGATCACACGTGCTCTGAGAATGTGAAAAAAACAAACAAACAAACACACATTAATACTTGAATACATGCACTGATTTCAAAATCCCTTTTTTAAGGAAGTTCTTAACAGCTTAGCATCTTCAAACATCTCTAAAGGTGCGACTACCAGAGTGGCTTCCAAAGCAGGTTTTGAAAAGATTAAGTGCCTTAAGAGCATCTTAATAGTCACGCACATGTAGAGTGGTGTAGTGGGCTTTTACTCTGACAAAATGTATTACATTTGCACATTACATTTATAATTCATTTTAATTATAGGGTCACGCCATGTAAACTGCAGCCAAACTGTGACATGAGGGTAAAATTCCAGAAAAAGGAACATTTTGAAAAACACTCGCACCCTTAAGCCTAGTTCCCACATCACAGACGCCGACCAACGCCGACAATCACCAGCTTTTAAAAGTCGGCCGTTGGATTTAGAGCGTTGGGAAACGCAAGTGTCATGTTCACACGGCCCCGACAGACACCAACAAACTTTTTTACAGAGCGTCAGACTGGTTTATAAATGGACGATCCTTTTACCACAATCGAAATGCTACCATTACTGGTGTCTTTACGTGTCGTTCTTCACCTGAAAAGATGACGAGCGTAATGAAAGAGGATGCGGGTGAAGCCTCGGTTGTTGCGACATGAGAGACAGGGCACTTACTTATATTTATGCGGACGGAGAACGTGCGAAGCTTTCAAAATTCTGCTCGGTTTGCCCACGAGCAGTTTTAACAACTCCGAGAAAGACATCTTAAGGTAGGGTAAGCTAAGAACTTTATTAGGTCACACATCACGAACAATATTTTCACACAAATAAATGATAAACATTTGTTGCGATTTTGCTTCTTACTTCTTGAAACTTCATGAGCGTGGAGAATGGCGTGCGGTTAGTGGACGATCCCGATTAAAAACCAAAACACAAGAGTAGATGATCCTCATGAGGGGTCAAAATAAACAATTTTATTTAAATAACACACCGACACATCATTTATCTACTTCTTTCTGATTTGTCCAAAAATCTGCCACTTTATCCGCAATAGCGCATTTATCATGCCGAGCAGCTAGCGCACGGGCTTTCGTTTCTATGGAGTTTTCAAGAACGCTTGCCTCGTCGTCATGGTAACGGTTCATGCCCAGGTCGGATTAGGTCAGAGTTTGTCGGAAAATCATATCACACCGCTCAGGCATTCCACGACGGACAAACGCCAAGAAATCTGAGAAAACCTGACAAGCGTGTGACAAACATCTACGGCGCCGCGCATGTAACAAGGACACGAAAATAACGATGAATTTATCGATAAACACTTTGATTTTTTAAAAAAACAAAAAAACATTTGACTAACAAAAGTTTGAAAATAATCAACAATTTGGACCAATCTCAAGACCTGTGAACTCGAATATTCCAAGATAACTCTTTAGTTTATTTTCGATCCAATCAAAAAGAAGGATTCAGAACACTGAAGTCAAGATTTTCTTGAGTACAGACAGAGTGCACACAGCAGCCGCTTCCAAAAAGAAACTTCACGCCATATTTTTAAATATTGATTGGGCCAAAACGGTGGTCAGCTATCGTAATTGTGATCCGCATCATAAAAGCATGAGATATGATCACCAAATAGCAATGGTGATTGAAGAATAATAATAATAATAATAATAAGAAGAAGAAATAAATCTGCCTTTATGGTATAAAGCAAATCCACATTACCACGTCTTCTCCTCGACTTTCTTCTTCATCGCCTCGACTCAACAGATCCAGGATTCTGTCCTTCACCACCTGCAAGCACACACACACACACAAACACACACACACTTTTACCACACTGATACACACTGTCCATGCTGACTCAGCATCAGTCCGATGGATTGAGCAGGCTTTCGATCGGGAGTTCGAATCTGCAGAAGCGTGTCCGTGCCTGCTGATCTTGGATTAGGAAACATCAAAGCAAACTGTTCTGATCTGTTTAATGATCCTTGTGCAGTTAAATGGGAGCTGAAAGGTTGCTGCTGTGAATGTAGCACATAGTGCGGAGTCATAAATCATAAACCTTTACTACAACTGCAATTCTTGCTATTAATTTTAATAGGAACATGTGTTCCCATTACATGTGAACATTTCCGTTCAGTTGTCTGTTAAACAAAAGCTCACCGGTGTGAGATTGTGTAATCGTGTCAGACGGTTTGGACGGTGCTTCAGTCGTTCAGGTTGATGAGGTGGAGGAGAAACTAATCACAGTCACGTCAACAAGATGCCGGCTGAGCCTTATAGCGAACAATATGGGATATCATGGTGCATGTGCAAAAACAAGGTTTTTGGTGTCTTTCTGACCATTGATTCAGGTGGTAAAATGGCTCCGAGTGATAAATTACAAAAATAAATGGGTTATGTTTGAACGAATGCAGTATCAAAAAGTGTGTTTAGATGTGCTGCAGTGATATCCAATCAAATCAACTCCTCTCAATACCAGTAAGTTTTTTTATATTTCATATGATTACATTTTACTTACAGACTCTATCACTTTATAGTGGTAGCATAACCGAACCAACCATCAGAACATACTGCTAGTATCTAACCTTCCAGAACAGTCAGTATGGAAGAATTAGAATACTCATTAACCCTTTATTCCATGGTGTTGCCAAATGGCAACAATTCATTTATCTCCAATTTTTTGATAGGCACTGATACAAAACTACTATTTTCCTATGTAACTGGAAAAAGAGGGTTTTAACAAACAAAAAGCCACTTGACATGACCAGGAAGTGACGTTTGCACTTCTTTTTCTGCAATAAAATGGCACAGTGAAGATAATACAACAGTGATTAATCTTTCAATAGTAAACACTGTCTGAGATGAGTCAACATTTTTTTGGTCATTTGAACAAATTTATGTATTTTGACTATTCTGTTAAATGGTAAAATGTAATTGTTGCCATATGGCAACAAAATGTGATAATGGAACTGTGGTATGTACAGTATCTCACAAAAGTGAGTACACCCCTCACATTTTTGTAAATATTTGATTATATCTTTTCATGTGACAACACTAAAGAAATGACACTTTGCTACAATGTAAAGTAGTGAGTGTACAGCTTGTGTACCAGTGTAAATTTGCCGTCCCCTCAAAATAACTCACACCCAGCCATTAATGTCTAAACCTCTGGCAACAAAAGTGAGTACACCCCTAAGTGAAAATGTCCCAATTGGGCCCAAATAGCCATTTTTGGGCTCAATTAGCCATGAGGTGCCATGCTGAACTTCCAGTGACCAGTATGAGGGAGTGTGAGAGCGATGACACCAAATTTAACACACCTGCTCCCCATTTACACCCGAGACCTGAGAACACTAACAAGTCACATGACACCAGGGAGGGAAAATGGCTAATTGGGCCCAATTTGGAATTTCAGATATATTGCAATTGCACCTGATTTTCTAAACGTCACGCTTCAAGACAAAGAATTAAGAAATCAAGAGAAAGAATTAAAAAAGATACTTCACCTAAAAAAAAACATGTTTGGATCTCATTTCTGTATGTATATTGACGGAGTAAATCCATCCACATTGTTTTTACAACTGTAATTCCATTCTAGAAGATCTCACTTTTACATGCTTATTAAGTGGCACAAAAATAAAAAAATAAAAATCTGCAATTTATAGTGTGGAAAATGCAGTAATTAGAATTCTAATCTCATCCATTTACCAACTAGACCCCAGTGTGTTTAATTAGACTGATTTAAGGTCATTTACACTATTGGTGCCCTGTGGGAGGAGATATAGATAGCAGTGCCAGTATTTCACTTATTAATGCATGTGATTAAAAAAACATGTTCTGGCTTCAGTTTTTTTTTTTTTTTTGTATTCAGTATACAAAAAAAAGTATAAAGTGCTTTTCAAAGACTTAACCCTCCTTGCGTGTATGATTCTATCTATAGTACACATCAAATCTGATAACTCCTGTCCTGTAACCTATAAACCTTGGAACCTGCTATTTTGCGTATTTTCATGGGCAGTAAAAATAAAATGTTTAAAACAGTTTAATAACCTTTATAGCTTACTTAAAATGGTTTAGTTCAGGCAGACAACAATGTTTGACATTATCTCTTGGGTTGGCCTGTATTATTTGGTGCTTTATAACTGTTTGTTGCACTGCCTCCACTGAAGCATTTAGTAAGGTAGCTGTGAAAGCCATGGGGCTTGAATGTGGAAAAAGTCTCAGACGTTCTCTGCCCACATAAATGTACTGTGCACAGGGAAATCATTAGCAATGGGGGTGTGTTTGTGTGTGTGTAGGTGAGAGCAGCAGCAGTATGGTCCTAATGAAAGAGCATTACAAAGAAACTCCAACCCTCGGGTGTGTGTGCGAGAGATTTTTCATTTTTCAGCACCTGAATAACTCTGGCACTGCTTCTCTAGAGTGTGGGTCGTTTCTGTTTATATAAACACTCTTTTCGTGCTCTGAGAGTATGTTCCTTGTGTGTATGTGTGTGTATGAGAAAAAGGGCTTGTGACAGACCTCATAGGCATAGTCAAACAGCTCGAGGATTGTCAGTATGCTTGCGCCGATGAACAATCCCATCTGACCGCCGATGTCTCCTACAAAGAAGCAGACGAGGAGACGAGGTCAGCATGAATAAAGCCAGAACAAAGGCCAAGTCTGAGGCGTGTAAGACAGGTGGATGAGTGTGCCATTCTGATCATGCCTGCATTTTGTACCTAGCAGTCCAGCCACCTCGTACGCTTTCTTCTGCTCAATGGTCTCATAATTCAGAGCCTCAAAGAAGATATCCAGCACCAGTATGTTGTCCCTGTGACAAAAATAATAAGAATTAAAAGCTTTTCTGAAACGCTCTGAGAATTTTAGGCTATAGACATGAAAATATACGTGTTTTTTTTTTTCTTTACCATTTTTTTTGGCATGATGACATGAGCTTGACATCTTGTGTATTGTTATATTATTAACGTTACGGGTGAGCATTATGGCACACGCATAAAACTATTACATATTAGAACTCAAACACTCACTAAAAGATAACACTCTTTGTGCTTACTATTTTTACGTCAAGTTTTTCAAGAAAACGTGCACCTCCTGTTTTTCCTTTTTCGTTCAAAGCACACAAAAATAACATTTCTGTAACTTTGTGTCATTTTGTCCTTTGATTGGATAAGCCGTGCTTAGTCTGTTCACTTCTAGCTTCTTCTCCAGAGGCAATTTAAAAAAAAAAGAAAAAATGATAAACTAATTATTCCACCTGCAACATTTCACAATGTTGACGGCAAAACATTTTACATATACAAGCCCATTTACACCAGCTGACATTGCCTGTCTGTGTTTTCAGGTGTGTATGTGTGTGTGTGTGTGGCTCATTTTAATGCTTGTTTTAATGACACATTTGCATAATGACTGGCCATATCCTGTGAAAGATATCAAGAGTCAATTTTAGTTTACATTTAAAAAAAAAATGATTTATTACACTATGTTGCATTAATTAGTAGGGGTATAATGACGCACTCTGGTCACAATTCGATTCGATTCAGGATATTGGCTTCACGATTTCGATTTGATTCATTTCACAGATTATTTTCACCAAAATTTGAATGAAGAAAAATTCAAAAAAGACTGAAAAGAATCATAAACTATGCGAAACAATGGGCATTTTTGTCTGAATAAAATTAATAAATCAAAAGTTGCTATGAGTAGAGGTTTAATATTGTAAACAAAATGTACTACAGGTTCACCATATCTTAAAAAATAAATAAATAAATGAATAAATAATGAATTCACCTAAAAATTTATACTGATTGAACAAAGTGTCTGGCCTGGGTATGACGAGCTCTGTAGCAGAAATAGAGCTCCAAGGTCGGCTAAAATGGCAGATTTCTGCTGCCCCTGGAGGTGTTTGAAAGCTACTGAAGAGCTTCTTTTAATGTGGTCCTGTAACTGTATAACGTGTAATGCGTGTTGGTCACTATAATCCAGAGCTATCGGACAACAGACGATCTCGCAGTCTCTCCACAAAAAACGACTCTCTATACGCTGTCTATATTTTAACTCTATCGGATGCCAGATTGGAACCTCTGTTGTTCAAACAGTGCAACTGTATTAGATGCATAATAAGTAGAATGCTGATTTCCATGATGTGCATCACACATTTGTGCCATGTAAAAATGTGATCTTTGGAGGAAAAAAAAACAAAAAACCAAAAAAAAAAACCAGAATTTTTTTTTTAGGAGGGGGGGGGGGGGGGGGGGATTACAGTGTTCTGCTGGAAGATGGAACACATAACAGTTTTCTAATAATAACAGATTTTCATGTCCAGCATCTCAACAAACTCGGAGACCTTGTTGTTATTATAGGAACATGGATTGGGATGTGGCCCCTGGTCAGAAACAATTATGAGACTGTATGAGAAATGTCCAGGCTGTCATCAAAATGTAGCCCATCCGAAAAAAGCCTAGAAGCGTGAGCGGAGCTTCATTATGTTTTTGTCAAACTCACTGAATAGTGATGTGGGAGTGAGAGAGAGTCTGACACCTGGATTTATTTTACTAGCGATCAAATTACTCAGGTAATGCTTCTTGTTCTTCTTCTTCTGCTTCTTCTCCTCCTTCTTCTTCTTCTTCTTATTATTATTATAATTATTACTAATACTATTATGAATTGAATGGAAAACACAGTGAATGTGGTTGGTGGCAAAAAACCTTACTATAAAGAACCCTTTGAAGTGATATTTAATGAAACCACCATTTAATGGACATATTTTATTTGAATTTACAATGTTTTTATTTAGGAAATAAATGCAGGTCAATTTAGAGTAGGAATCATTCATATTACATTTAATAACATCAACTGGACTATAAAAACGTGTGAAAATTTGCTGGGTGTAAAAGCAAACTTGAATAAAAAAACCCTGCAAACGTTCAAGCTGTTAACAGGGTCCACAGTGGATCGTGTCTTTCACATGGGTAAAATAGCTTGCTTTAATGCCTCCCGAGTGGCGCAACAGATAAGCATTCACCATCCAGAGACCAAAAGTCTAATCCTTATGCTGCCACAGCCTACAGGAATCCAAGAGAGAAAAACTGGACGTGCTCGTTTTGGGGGTCGGGGGGTGTTGTGTGGGGAATTACACACACTCAGTGAGACTAGCCAGTTGTAGTCATCTATTAGCTCATGCTTGTGGGAGGGGATGGATAGCGTTTCCTCAGAGTCTCTTGCACTAAATTAAGGCGGGGAAAAAAAATCTGTTTCCCATGTTTGGCTTAATGACTGTGTGCAATTTTGTTTCTACTTCAAAGAAAGAAATACAGGGTGTTTTTCATGCAAATAGGTTAATTTTGCACCTGGAATGCAATTTATTCCAGCTGGAAAGTCCCTTTGCGGGTCACGTTTGAAGAGAAATAGTGTGTGCAAATTAATACAACCCCATGCAGGTATTATTTGAAAGGTGAAAGGCCATTTTGTCAATTGAGGACAAAATTATACCATTCAATATACCATTCAAGTCCGAGTCAAAATAATTACTTAGCATTACTACATAAGAAAATCGCCACATGTTTGCACCACCCGTACCGACAACACTAAAACGTGAGCCGGTTTTCATTTGCATTTGCACCATTAACATAACACACATAACATAACAGCTTTTGTTTCATGTACATATTACCGTTTTTCTTTTTATGGATCTCATCAGTTTTAATGTCGTTAAACGTGAGTTTGAGTTTCAGTTGGATTCTTCTGAGATTCTCCTTGAGATCTAAACTCCCTGTACACGATAAGAACAAATAGCACCTACAGAAGTCTCATTTCTATATTGTTTCATCTCGCTACTTTGCATGTGACACCCTTTGTGCAAATTTTTAAGTTGTAAGTCAACCGAACATGCACACTAACTGCATGCAAAAATGTATTAGCACATTTGACAGCAAAAAAAACAAACAAACAAAGAAATGCTATCTGCTTGTTCAGTCCTCATTTTCTAGCCTGGATTTTTTTTTCTGCTAAAGGCAAGTGTTTGTGTTTAGAGGTGGTAGAACACCACTAGAACAGACATTGTTGAAAAACCCCATCTCAGATGCTTCTATTCAAGAAAAATCTAGAAGCCTAGATCCATGGGGCGGCTGTGGATCAGGTGGTAGAGCGGGTTGTCCACTAATCGTAGGGTTGGCGGTTTGATTCCCGGCTCACGTGACTCCACGTGCCGAAGTGTCCTTGGGCAAGACACTGAACCCCAAGTTGCTCCCGATGGCAATTTAGCGCCTTGCATGGCAGCTCTGCTACCACTGGTGTGTGAATGGATGAATGAGACACTATATAAGTGCACCACTTACCATTTGCCTTGGCAGTCTAAGGCGAACTAAAGGCAGGTAATGTCTGTAGTCTGGATACCACACCCAGAAAATCAACATAAGAAGATGCTTAATCAATTTATGGCATTAAAAAAAAATCTGTTTCTGAATACTTTCATAACCTGCGTAAATATCACATTATTGATTATCAGTGTAGAATACTGTAAAAGGGAATATGAACGTGCTTTTCATAGCTAAAATTATGTAATTTACAAAACGCAATAACAAACGATATCGTCTTTAGACACGTTTCTGTTACTAAAGTGAAACACTAATGGCTGTGAGCACTCACGTGATGTACTTCTCCGATCTGTTGAACTTCTTCTCCAGGTAGCGCGCTGACGTCTTGCTGGGGATCTTGACCATGGAGAGCTCTTTGTTGTAGCGGGTCATGTTGCATGGGTTCCTGCACATGCAGCTGCTGCCCTCCACCGATGAAAGAGCGGCTGCAGAGAGACAACGAGAAAACGATGAGGAGAACGTCAATGAGATGTGAGGAGAAAGGAGAAAAATAAAACGGGCAGGTGAAGCATTTCACGTGACAGAATTGAACGTTGAATGGCAAAGAAGACATTTTTTTTGTTGTCTAAGTGTGGAACAACATCGGAATGCTTTTCTAAAATGGCTTTATGTGCTCCGCTCATTTTTTTGTTCTTTAAAGGGAACAAGAACAATTTTCTTTTTCTATTATGTTTAAGGCATTTCAACCTGGAGGGCAATACGGTAAAATATTAGTGCGTTGCTGTACTTCCCAAGCAATGCTCATTCGATATCAATTAGCTTCAGTGGTATTTGTGTTCATTTTGCATTACATTATAAATTTTAGATTTACATTTTATCCAAAGTGACTTCCAAGTGAGACAGCATGCAACTGAGCATTTGAGCGTTAAGTGTCTTGCTCAAAAACCCAACAGTTGTAGCTTGGCAGTGCTACGACTTGAAATCAAAACCGTCCAAACAGTAGCCCACTTCTATTTTTTATGCATCCGTTGCTTATTCTCTTAGATTTCATGTTTCATGTTAGTGAAGATTGTGTTTTTTTTTACTTGTGTAGTGTTTTATTGTTTTAGCATGTTGGTTTGTAGTGTTATGGTATTCAAGATCAGTCTTTAGTCAATGGTCTTGGTGTTGTCATAAACTCGGGAGAAACTCTACTTGGTCTTGTCTCAGTCACGGCCTACGAAGACTTGAAATATTTTCCTGACACCACCCGAGACCGTAACATTTCCATGAACAAGTAGCGTTCCTGTTACAGTACAAAATGTAAATGTATATCTCTGCATGTGGAGTTATACAGTATAGCGCCTATAAATTTTGAGGCTCGACATGAACTCGGCCATGTCTGGAGTTGGTCTTGTCTTGCTCTTGCCCCCTGTCATACTGGGTCTTGACTTGGACTCCATTGGATAAGGTCTTTTACTTCACCCAGCCTTGGCTAAGGTGGTCTTGAACCTTTCACTTTCATCTCTCAAGCATAAGTGTTGTGCGAATTCCAAGTGCAAATTGCCAATAAATGCATGAATATGTTGTATTAACAGTGTTTCCTGATCATGCTTCTTCCTCACCAACACATTACGAGTAAAACATTGGTGAAAGTGAAACAAAAAGGTGATTGTTAGTCCCGGTCTCACTCTCTGTCCCACATAACAGCTATATTCCTGGGTCTTACTTGGTCATTGTTATGAATGACTAAGGGAATTTGGCCTATGTGTTACCTCATATTTATACCCCTGTGAAACAGGAAGTCATGGTTGAACAATTTCCTGTTCCTAGTCACCCAAGTGTACTAACAAAAATGTCAAATATCAGAGGGAATATACTTCAAATATGTTTTTCTCATATGAATTCATAGGGCTGCCAATAATTAATTGCACACCTATATTTAATAAAATATTTTTTGGGATAAACACCCCTACCATCAGGAGGATCCCCCCAACATGTTTGCATTACTTAATAGTTAAGATTAATATAAGAAATATTTTTACAGCTGTGTTGTTATAATAATTGACGAGGTGACCCGACAAGTGAGATGTTTCCTATAATGTAAGGCTGAATCATTGCTCTCGTACATTTCATTACTGAATTTATTCATTTAAAAACAAACAAACAGACAAACAAACAAAAATAACAATTAAAGCTTTGGCATATACAGTACTGTGCAAAAGTCAGCACGTGAAAAGAAATGCTGGAGAGCAAAGATGCCTTCAGAAATAATGAAATTAAATGTTTCTACATAAAAAAATTAATTAAAAAAACTATAAAGAGCGGTAAACAGTAATAGATGAGACAAAGTCAATATTTGGTGTGATGACCCTTTGTTTTTTTCAAAAATAATAGCCTCAGGCAGAATTAGTGCAGTTTTATAAGGAAATGACCTGTAAGTTTTATTGAGCGCCTTGCAGAACCAGACACGGAACCTTCTGGAATTGTTGACTGTCGCACTCGCTTCTTATTTTTGGAGCAAAACCCAGCAGCCTTCATTGTGTTTTCTGTCGGAAAAATGTCTCTTACTACTTAATATACTGCTTTCTTTACTGATGTACAAACATTTTGCTGTAATCATTAATAATTTTCTGGAAAACTAATATTTGGAAATCAAAACTGTTTTTGTACTGACTCGGTAATGTAGAAGTCATAAAATATGACTCTATAACAAAGTTTGTGCTAAAAAAGAAAACAGGGTGCCTGAAACGTTTGTGCAGTACCGTATTTAATAAATCACTGTATGATATAACTTTCACCAATTAATTTTAGCGGCTTGAAAAATCTTCATATTATGTCATTGAACTCTTTCAGATATCATATATTTGCCACACATCGATGCCTTGAACACACAGTATTAATTGTTGTTATCTCAGTACAGTCCTTTATGTGGCGCGTGCTACTGTCACTACTCATCACTCCCGCGGTAAGAGCAAAACTGTTGGCGTATATGTTACGCAACATTATGAAATCAGGTTTGGGAAATACACAAAACAGTATTAGTTACCCATAACTGGTACAAAAAACCTCCAATAAAAACAAACACCTACATATCAATAGATACGCTAAGTGTCCACTTTATTAGGAACACCTGTACGCCTACACATTTATGCAGGTATCTAATCAGCCAATCATGTGGCAGACGGTCAAGACAGTCACATCAAACATCAGAATGAATAAAATATTGGTACTAGATGGGCTGGTTTGAGTATTTCAGGAACTGCTGATCTCCTGGGAATTGCACACAGAACAGTCTCTAGAGTTTACACAGAATGGTACGAAAAACAAAAAGACATTGAGTAAAAAACAGTTCTGTGATTGGCTTATTAGATAACGGCATACATGTGCAGGGGTAAAGGTGTTCCTAATAATGTGAACAGTAAATGTATGTGTGTATATGTATGTATGTATGTATGTATGTATGTATGTATGTATGTATAGATAGATAGAGAGATAGACAGATAGACAGATAAGTAGATATATAGATAGATAGGTAGATAGACAGACAGATAGATAGATAGATAGATAGACAGATAAGTAGACAGATAGATAGATAGATAGATAGATAGATAGATAGATAGACAGATAGATAGATAGATAGATAGATAGATAGATAAGTAGACAGATAGATAGATAGACAGACAGACAGACAGATAGATAGATAGAAAAGTAGATAGACAGATAGATAGATAGATAGATAGATAGATAGATAGACATACAGATAGATAGATAGATAGATAGATAGATAGATAGATAAATAGATAGATAGATAGATAGATAGATAGATAGATAGATAGATAGATAGATAGATAGACATACAGATAGATAGATAGATAGATAGATAGACAGACAGATAATCATCCTGAAGGTGAATTAGCTTCATAACGTTCTCAGGGGCACGATTATTAAACCCCTGAATGGAAAACACTACAGAATCACAACAAACAACAGTTACATGGAGAACAATAAACACTGAACTGCACTGCAATCATCTCTATTCCTAACAAAACTAGAACAAAGCAAAACAAAACCAGTCTGAATACTTATTTCCCTTCACTGTGCATAAGGAGGCGCAGCTGCGAAAGCAAGTTGTGAAATCTGCCAGGAGAAAATTGTGAAAAATGATATTTTTAGCTAAACTCCTCCTTTAAGCCCTAGCTGACATTTAGAAATCATTCAGCATGAAACGCTGTACAACATGAAAGGTACCAGAGCGCCACTTTGTAAAGTTCAATTTTTCAACCAGGTTAAAGCCTGTGCTTCTGAAACACTTTTAATGTGAACGAAGTCCTGCATTTCCACCAAAGTGGTCTCTCTTGTCCTTAATAATGCAGCTTCGCTTCTTTCCATCACGGCCGGATGAGATAACTGCAGGTTTTGTGTATGATTCATTTGCATGCTGGAAGCATAAATCCTTCTGCTGATATCTAACCCTCACCTCCGTTTCTTATTCGCGCAGAACACACAAAACCTCGAGCTATGACCTGACCTTTCTCAGTGACATTTTAGAAACCGTACTCTTCCTCTACCTCTGTCTCACCTCTTTCTTCTACTTACTTTTTACCCCTTATCTGTATTTTTCTGCTCGAACTGTCCTCTTATTCGCTCTGGTCCTAATGACTGAGTCACAATCAAGAAGGGCACAAGAGGAAAATATTCATTCATTTAGGACAACGTGAAGACGATGAAGACTTTTATTTATTTTATACCCTTTAAGTGTGTTAGGTTTAACCGCTATTCATTAATTATCACAGGTTACCAAAAAAACGGCAGATATTGTATGTTTAGCGAGAAATAAAACACTTGGGAGCATGCCGTTACAGGAAAATAATCATGGTGTGGTGTGATGTAACCCAACACTACATCTTCTAACCAATCAGAATCGAGAATTCAACAGCGCTGTGGTTTAAGATAATAATAGTAAGAAAAATGAAATTGGAACACGAACTTGGATGTCCACCCTTTGCGTTTATAACTGCTTTGTCCTCTCAGTTATAATATTCAGCCCACCCTTGACATTCTGCCTGACATCCCTGTCCTCAGTCTGTCAGAATACTTTGCCATTCTTTGCCCATTCTCCTTGACTGATCTGTTTTAACGCTGTCACATGTCACACACTTTGTCGTCTGGTCTGGAAACCGAAAAGGTCATGACAACAATACTTCCTGCTTCTGGTTCTTTTCACACTAGGGATCCTGTACTGTTGCCTTGTTGCAGGATTAGGGCTACATTAAGCTAATCCGTGGCCTGGGCGTGATAAATATATACAACAACCCTACAATATACCACTACGCTAAACATTAACACGTCCAACGCACTGTCTATGTTCAGAGTTAGATGAAGAGATATCGAGAAGGAATTCTACTCATCCACAGAGTTGAACCTAGATTATGTAGGGGTACCCCAGGCAGATTAAATGCATGGAGCCCTTCTGATAGATTCATGTTGTTATTATATCTTCATGTTACCCAGAGATAGTGGTGTGACCCTTTACATCAGTGGAGGAATCGCAGTACACACGTGTCCTGAAGACTTCATTTCTTTATTGAAAACAATTGTAAGGATGTAGAAACACTACCCTACAATTTCTGAATTATACCGGTCTCAAAACTGTGTCCCTTCCCCCTGTGAGGGCTAACTGCTTAAAACACTGTGAAAATTGGACAAATGGTTGAATTTATCATAAATCCTTTGGAGTTATCACTGTTTGCAGGACTACCAGACAGATAAAATATCAAACTTTTTGACTAGGATGTCGCTAGCCAAGGAGAGGCACAACTATGCTATCATTGTATGGGTTTAGCTGCTACAGCGCCATGCAGAGTACGTTTGCTGTCCTTATGCTTTGCTCATATCATGTTCACATAACTTGGTACTCATATAGATATTTACACACCTTGTCTGCCTGTTCAGTTTCAGAGAGGATGTTATTGTCTCAGTAAAAATATAAAACAAAATAAAATAATAAAAAACATGTATATCCATGTTTCCCTCACACTAACTGACTGTGTGAGCTAGAGTTTGGCAGAATTGAGAGCTGTCAGCCAATAAGACATGAGTATTTCCATGTATTTTCCTTTAAACCCTGTCTGACTGGTCTTGCCTCTGTTCACTGAAGATAAAATACAACACTCTGTTCACTGAAGATACAAGATTACAGGCTGTTATGTAGTGAAAAACCGCTGCAAATGGAGAATTATTCAGGGCTAAAGCAAAAATCTTAGGGGCTACAGCCCCGAATGCCCAGGCCAGATTACGCCCCTGGGAGAAACGAATGCATTAACTAACGTAAAAGATTGATTCGTGGGAGCAAGAGACAGTACCGGTACTTGCCAAGCGGTGCCGCCAGTGTGCGCATCAATCCCGGTATCTACTGCATTTCATTCCACATTAAGAACTGCTAACACTACTCAAAACCTGCTAACGCTAGCTAACTCTTACCAGTAATTCTTCTTATAGTAAGGTAAAATAAAACTGAAACTGGACCACTAGATGCGGGTTTGTTTGTCTCTAATTACAACTGTCCTGTTTCCTCTTTTCCTTCTCCTCTTGTTTTCCCTTGCACTTCTGGCTGCCAGATTCAGATTCATTTTCAGGAATTAAAGTTTGCGCGACTTGAGTGTGGGGAGGCACAGGAGCATAAACGAGTCCTCAAATGAGGCAGTGCCCTGTTTTAGGGGGTTGCTAAGATGTATTATTTTATCATGAAAATTTTGGATCATTTAAATGATCAACCCTCAGGGGCCCTCTCAGTATGTGGGGCCCCAGGCAATTATCTACCTTGCCTGCCCTGTAGATACCCCTCTGCTCATCCATTAACATAAAGCTGCATGATATTCGATACAACAAGACCAATTCATTTGTTTTGACATTTGGGTTTGAGATCAAAACATGGATATGAGAAGAGAGAAGATGGAAGAGGAGACTGAAGAGAGATACCAGTCATACCAGCCAGTTCTCCTCATCTGCGTTAGGATTTATATCTTCAAAAGCACAAAATAGAGGGATATAGATATGGTGGATTCGGCAGTCCATCACTTTGCTTGTATTTTTTTGCCAGAGTACAGAAATAGCTATGGGTCACGTTGAAGGCTGGAGGCTTATTCTCCAAAGAGATTATGTTATTTATTATTTTTTTTAATCTAACACTATTGCACTCCCAATTGCCTATCGACTGTACAGAAAGCTTAACTGAAAACGTTCCTCAGCGCGCTGGAGCTCGGCTCTTCTTCGCTAGTTGTTATGTACTGCTGTGTTCATTTTGAGCATGCAGAGATGAAACACAAGCTTGCCTCTTTTTTGTTTTTTATTCTTATACTCTTGTATTCTTATACAAAGAAATATATGCCCTAAATCAAGTAACTGGAAACTTTACAAAGGCAGCTAATTTGATTTCTCTCATTACTGGTGGAAAATTATTCAACAAAGGAGCAACCTTCTAATTAAAAGAGGTGGATATTGCTGGATTATTTACACAAAAGTACAAATACAAACATATACAGAATGCATTATTCAAAGGCATTGAACTATTTCTGAAGAACAGTCAGTGCGAAGCTGAGAGCAGTTGATGCATATATATATATATATATATATATATATATATATATATATATATATATATATATATATATATAAATATAAAATTGTAGAGATGAAAGCGTGAAACCATTGGTTTATAGTTAAGATTAGATTTAAGAGAAAAGTGAAGGAAATTCTCATTCATATTAAATACATGCAGATACAGATCAAGAACATTGCTTAATGTTCAAATCAGAATTCACATCATATTCACAAACATCAGAATGAGGGGGGAAAAATGTGACCTCGGTGACCTTGAAATCATGAAATGGTTGTTATTTCAGAATGTGCTGATATCCAGAAATTTTCATACACACAACAGGGTTTGGAGTGGTGCAAAAAAACAAACAAACAATATCTACAAATTCTGCAGGTGGAAATGCCTTTTTGATGGAAGAGGTCAGAGGTTATAGAGGTCAGTGTGCTTTAAAATGCCTACACAGTCACCAAACCCGAATCCGGTGGCGCACATTTGCGATGTGGTAGACCCCAGGATATTTGCAGCATAAAAGTGCATCTGACAAATCTGCAGCAATTAGGTGATGTAGCATGGACCAAAATCTCAAAAATGGTTCCAACACCTTGTGGAATCCATATCACGAAGAATTCAGGCTGTTCTGAGAGCAAAACGGATCCTACCCATTATTAGTATGGTGTTCCTAATAATATATACTGGGGCAGCTGTGGATCAGGTGGTAGTGCGGGTTGTCCACTAATCGTAGGGTTGGCAGGTCGATTCTCGGACCACGTGACTCCACAAGCTGAAGTGTCCTTGGGCAAGACACTGAACCCCAAGTTGCTCCCGATGGCAAGTTAGCGCCTTGCATGGCAGCTCTGCTACCATTGGTGTGTGAGTGTGTGTGTGAATGGGTGAATGAGACACAGTGTAAAGCGCTTTGGATAAAAGCGCTATATAAGTATGCCATTTACTATATATATATATATATATATATATATATATATATATATATATATATATATATATATATATATATATATATATATAATTCTCTGTGTGCATGTTTGTGCATGTTTGTGCATGTTTGTGCATGTTTGTGCATGTGTGTGTATGCATAAACGTGCTTTAGTACTGTGGTGTCTAATAAGGGATGTGTGTGCATCGTGAGCAGCTCATTATATTTCAGTGAGTAGAATGAATAAGTATTACATGAGATATTAACATTCAGAGCAGGGCTCCTTCCTCTGCTCTCTTTCCTGCAGTGTGAGAGAGGAGTCTAATTTGAAAGTGCTTTTAAATAGTCAGATGAAGGGTGTGTGTGTGTGTGTGTGTGTGTGTGTGTGTGTGTGAGAGGAGATGTAACACTTACCGAGTGCAGGTTCAGCGCAGTCTTTATACTGTTCAGGAGTGCAGTACGGAGAGTCTCCTATAAAGAGAGTTAATATTAATTTATTATACACTTTTTGTCCTCTACTCTTTATTGTTAATCAATATCAGTTTATGAGCACAGACTGTGCATCAACCCATCAGTGACACTGAGGTGTTTTATAAATAAATAAATAAATTACAGCACAGAAATTCTGAAGTCCTGAATGTAATTCTCAATACCAAATAACAAATCGATTTCCCAGTCATTAAGTCTAATATTATAAAGTGAGTTATGGCGACTGATGAAATAGCAAATGATTATAGATTATTAAGCGTAAAAATCGATAACACTTTACTTCAACCCTGCATCATGACACCGAGGTAACCATGTCATACAGCTGTCATGCCTGATATCATCTGCTCTAATAGCAATATTAAAAAGTGTAAATAGAGTAAAAGAGAAAGGCTTTGGATGGAGAATGCTAGAAACGGACCGGGCATGTACACCATCCTGCAGTTACAGTTCTCCACGATGTAGCGTGTCTCACACTCGATACGGCAAGCCGTGACACTGTACACCTCAAAGAAGCCCAGAGTCTGGGACACACACTCTCCCCATGGAGGTGGCAAGTACGTCAGCTGCAAGAGAGAGAGAGAGAGAGAGAGAGAGAGAGAGAGAGAGAGAGAGAGAGAGAGAGAGAGAGAATGTCGGAATGTTTTATACTTATATACTACGCACACACACACTTTTGTGCTGCAGTTAACAAGCAGAAGGGAGCAAATGGTTTTGCAGATGTCATGCAGCTTCTGAGAAGTCAGGGCTGGAAATGTTAACGTAAATGAGTTTAACACACACACACACACACACACACACACACCAAACAGCACTGAATGTCCATCACGTTAGTGGTCCTGGCACTTAGAAAAAGTGACACACTTGGCTTTTTTTCTTTTTCTTTTCTAGAGAATAAAACCATTTCTGCCCTGAGCTCTTTTTGTGCTGATATGAAGGGGAAATAAATGTGTCACAGTGTGCACACTGTGACCATTAGAAAAGCTCTTTACCAGTTTTAGCTAGTACAGTGGTGCTTGAACGTTTGTGAACCCTTTAGAATTGTCTATATATCTGCATGCATATAACCTAAAACATCATCAGATTTTCAGATAAAGAGAACAGATGGGACAATAATATTATACCTGGTCATATTTTTATTGAGGGAAACGATTCAGTGTTACAGATCTGTGAGTGGTAAAAGTATGTGAACATCTAGGGTTAGCAGTTAATTTAAGGGTGAAGTTAGAGTCAGGTGTTTTCAATCAATGGGATGGTGATCAGGTGTGAGTGAGCGTCCTGTTTTATTTAAAGAACAGGGATCTATCAGAGTCTGATCTTCACAACACATGTTTGTGGATGTGCATCATGGCATGAGCAAAGGGGATTTCTGAGGACCTCAGAAAAAGAGTTGTTGAAACTCATCAGGCTGAAAAAGATCACACAACCATCTCTAAAGCGTTTGGACTCCACCAATCTACAGTCAGATAGATTGTTTACAAATGGAGGAAATTCAAAACCATTGTTACCCTCTCCAGGAGAGGAGACCAACAAAGATCACTCCAAGAGCAAGGTCGCAAAGGAACCCAGGGTAACTTCTAAGCAACTAAAGGTCTCGCTCACATTGGCTAATGTTAATGTTCATGAGTCCACTATCAGGAGAACACTGAACAAATATGGTTCTCCAAAAAGAACATTGCTGCCCTTCCAGCACATGGACAAGCCAGAAGGCTATTGGAAACATGTTTTGTGGATGGATGAGACCAAAATATATTTTTTGGTTTAATTGAGAAGAGTTATGTTTAGAGAAAGGGAAACACTGCATTCCAGCATAAGAACCTCATCCCATCTGTGAAGCATGGTAGTGGTAGTATCACGGTTTGGGCCTGTTTTGCAGCATATATCCCAGTACGGCTTGCCATCATCGATGGAACAATGATTTCTGAATGATACCAGCAAATTCTACGGGAAAATGTCAGGACATCTGTCTGTGAACTGAATCTCAAGAGAAAGTGGATCATGCAGCAAGACAACGATCCTAAACACACAAGTCGTTCTATGAAAGAATGGTTAAAGTAGAATAAAGTTAATGTTTTGGAATGGCCAAGTCAAAGTCCTGACCTTAATCCAATAGAAATGTTGTGGAAGAACCTGAAGGAAGCAGTTCATGTGAGGAAACCCACCAACATCCCAGAGTTGAAGCTGTTCTGTACTGAGGAACGGGTTAAAATTCCTCCAAGCCGATCTGCAGGACCGATCAACAGTTACTGGAAATGTTTAGCTGCAGTTATTGCTGCCCAAGGGGATCACACCAGATACTGAAAGCAAAGTTCACATACTTTTGCCACTCACAGATATGTAATACTGGATCATTTTCCTCAATAAATAAATGACCAAGAATAGTAGTTTGTGTCTTTAGAGGCAGAAAAACAAGAAAATCTGAGATGTAACTTATGCACCCTGACTATCCAACCACTATCCAGTGAGACATCATATTTTGTACCACTGAAAGTCCCCCCCAAAATAGACCTATTGTTATTTTTGTTGGAATATTGGCAATGAATGAAATATCTTCAATTCAACAACTTTCTATATTCACTCACTAATAAAACAAACTATTTCACCAACACTTTGTCCTTTATGCTCGTTTTTCTTGCTTTCTTCCTGAGCTGTGATCTGAGCACTCGATGTCACTCAAAGCCTTCTCTCCACTAAGTGCATTTCAAAAGCAAACTCATTCTCAGCCACTTCCCATAGAGGTACAAGTAAATTCTGCACTCCTGGTTAAAAATAGTCTGAAAGCCTCCAGACATAAAGAACACATACTTCTGTATTGAATTTTGTATTTCGTAGTGATTTATGTACTTTGCCAACTAACTCTATGATAATCATTGAATACATTCTTATAATATAGTGTTATGCTTAATTGTGTTGCTTTTCAGCTGCATGTCAGCAGTTGAACTTTATCTACTACAGCTTTATGCTAGCTCTGTAAATTGTGTATGTAAGATCCAGCTTCTTACATATAGCTATAGGTATCAGACATTGGAAAGCTGCACTCTGTAAATAATTTGTCCTTTATAGATTATAAAAACTCTACCCTTTTTTTTTTTGTTTTGTTTTCCTTCAAGTGAACTTTTAAAAAATGTATTTTTTTTCAAGAAACATTCATCAAAATAACCAATCTGGAGTATGGTCTCTCTGATTTATCTAACAACTCCCACTTCCCAGTAGCTCAACATGCCTGATGTTTACAGTGTAGTCTACAGTGTAGACATATGACATAATGATGCCGCATGCCTTATCATGTGAGTGTGAAGAGAAGAAACTGTGCCTCCCAGACCCAGATTAAAGAACCAATATCCAAGTCGATCCCTATCAGAAAATGATATCTGCAGGGGAAATTAAATTTTGCCGGCACTGCCAGGGATTAAATCATAACTATGTCTGTCAGCTGAGGAAGATGACATAACTTATGGCTTATCCTATTAGCCTAGGCATGACAAGAAAAAAAACAGCAATCAGAGCTGAAAGTCTGTGTCATGGGGCAGAAACTCAAAAGACCACTTAGGCACAGATTATTACATTTAGCTCGACTCAATACTAACTGCTTTAGCCGGCAGACTGCAAAAGCTTGGAGGTTATAGCGAAGCCAATTTACTTTCAAAAATAATTTTTATATAATTTTTAAAGAGGATGTTGGAACACATACCTTTGGTAGGAATGTAGAACCATGATATGAACTTAAATTATGCATGTTTGTTGTAAAGTGATTAAAAAGTAGAGAAAATTTAAAAATCATTTAAATATCATTTCGAATTGATATATGAGAAATGCAGTAAGAAGTGTTCTTAAGCACGAAGGACGTGCATAATTTTTTTTGTTGCATACAGTCCAGGAACAAAATCCATTCTTTCTATAAAATCGAACCTACAAGACAGTAACACATTGTACAGTATACTGTAGCTTGTACACTGGTAATAAATGTGCATATATTCTAACTACAATAAATCGTACAATCTAACATACAAACCATTAATTAAGCTATACTTCAAATACCATCTAACGTAAAAATGATAAGAAATGTATCTTCTACATACCATCTAATTTATAAACTAATACATAATGCAATTTAACCTGCGACCAGGTAATAAATTATACAGTCTAATAAAGCAAGTAACAAATGGACCCTTGATACTAACAAACCTGAATAAATGACAATTTAGCCTAACAAAAGAGTAAAACACGTTCCCTAAACATCAGCTAACCATACACAGTAAAGTATAATTCATCTACTTAAAAACAGTATTAAAGCTACATACGTACTCCATATCTAACATAAAAACAGTATTAGATCTACATACGTACTCCATATCTAACTTAAAAACAGTATTAAATCTACAAACGTACTACATATCTGATGGGAATTCTCTTATATCATGTACTCTTTTATATTATGAACTGCTATTTAGACACCTTAGATATGGGGAATACTGGGTTATAGCTTCTGTTTGTGTGTTTTGTGCAATCAAATACCTATGATGAATGTATTCACTTTATTACCTCTTTGAATAAGCTGATCAACTGCCATCCTTTATTATAGCTGACACATGTATTTTCTATATCTTGAAAAGACTTATTTTCGTAGTGTGCTGTGTGTTTTGTCTAAATCTGTCTAGCACCTGCAAAAGTAGAAACAAACCCACCTACGCAATGCTGTTATCTATGTGTATAAATACTTCAGTTCTAGATGAAATAAACGGAAATCTCTGTGAATAGCAATGTGTCAGTGCGTGTTCATTTAGACTCCTCCAGGCGCGCCCGAACACTCTGTGGTAAATCACACTTTCTCGCTCATAGCACAGAACTAAGAGTTAATAGAAGTAAAAAAGGCTGGAAGGCATGACGGAAGATCTGAAAGATATAATCTGAGATTCCTTAAAATCTAACAATTTGGTGTCAGAAGTAGGATTACTCCGGACCAGGGTAAGTGTGTTTCTTTCTTCCCTGGTGTGGTGTATTTGGAACCGTTGTAGTATAATTGAGTGATTATCTGTCTGTCGATAATCTGCACTCTGGTCTGTGACCCTCTGTAACATCATGCCTGCCTAACAATTAATAGAAGTAAAAAGGCATAATCTGAAAGGCATAATCTGAGATTCCTTAATATCTAACAATATCCAACTTAAAAACTGGTTTAAATCTACATATGTACTACATATCTAACTTAAAAACAGTATTAAATCTACATACATACTTGATATCTAACTGAAGAACAGTATTAAATCTACACACATACCACATATCTAACTTAAAATCAGTATTAAATCTACATACATACTATATATCTCACTTAAAAACAGAATTAAATCTACACACATACTATCTACATACATAATCTAAACTACAAACCAGTGTATACTTTAAATACCACCTTACCTTAGAAAAAGTAACATACAGTAACATACAGTATATAGCCACAAAATACCATCTAACTTCAACAAAACTGTAATGAATAACACAATATAAACAGTAACTTCCTGCAACTACAAATCAGTAATAAACACTGATTTTATAGTCTAGTATTTATAGCTAGCATACAAACCTGTAATACAATGATCGAACCTTATTTACAAACCAACAATACATAATACAATTCGACTAAGCTAATCCAAACTAATAATAAAGTACAGAATCTATAAACCAGTAAAAAAAAACAAAAACAAACAAACAAAAAAAAACCAAAGCAGTCCAACAAATCTATTCCATTCAGTTGTTTGACCTTCCTGTGACCTTGACCTGTTTGAATCAATTCCAAAATGTAAACAGTTCATCTTCTGGTTATACTGTTAATTCTATATAAATCCTACAAACATTCAACCATCTGTTCTTGAGAATCTCAGACTGACAGATGGATGGACTGGGGGACAACCGAAAAACATAACGCCTCCTTCATCTAGTGGCAGAGGCATAAAAATTCAACTTACAACTGAGTAATAATTATATAATCTAATAAGTAAAATAATAAACAGACTACTTCTCCATGCATTTTCTATAACGCTTATCCTATACAAGGTCACAGGGAGCCTGGAGCATTTCCCACGGAACGCGGGACAAAAAACAGGGGACACCCTAGACGGGGTTCCAGCTCATCACAGGACACAATCACACACACATATAAAAATACTACGGACAATTTAGAAATGCCAATCAGCCTAAAATACATGTCTTTGGACTGGAGGAGGAAACCGGAGTGCTCGGAGGAAGCCTCCAAAGTGCGAGGCAAACATGCTAACCACTCAGCCACTCTGCCCCCTAGACCCTTTCCATCGAACGTAATAAAGTTTGCAGTAATAAATGATACATATGTCTTTTAAGCACCATGTAACCCATGTAACCTACAAAACAATACAATTCAATCTATCCGCTACAATCTAACCTGCATCCTCTAGAAGTTCACAGAAGAAGGCCAATCCTTTCTGTTTCAGCTCAGCTTCAGTAATATTTAGACTGTTGAGTCACTGTTTTAATAAAACCTTTGATCCTTCACACTGACCTACCCACTCACTGTGTCTCATGACTCAATTATGCCACATTACAGAAGGATAAGGTCAATATAGCAACTCCACACACACACGCACACACACACACACACACACGCACACACACACACACACACACACACACACACACACACACACAGCATGAGGATTGTTAAGCCTTCAGATAAGCTTCCACTTCATGCTGAGCCAGATGACCTAACACTAACAAAGCATCAATGAATTATCAAATATTTATTAAGATGAAAAAATAAAAAAACCCAGAAAAACCTGTGTGTGTGTGTGTGTGTGTGTGTGTGTGTGTGTGTGTTTGAGGAATTATTAATGTGTTATGTGCTTGAACGACATACAAGGTGCAGGCAGGTGACAAATTAAAGAAAAACACTGGCTCTATATCCTATGGGGGTATTTTTTTTCCTTTTTTCCAAGCAGGTTTTGCCTCCACTTGTGCCTTAAGAGAGATGCGTGACTGCAAATCAATAGAAAGTTCTTCTGACTGATCACCTTTATTCTATAATGAAACATTTCTATCCTGTTCTAGGGCAACAGGGCTGGTTTGATGAGCATGAAAACGATGTAACTCATATGTTATACCAATTATACACCTATGGGAGATTTTGGAGCAATGTGTTAGACAGCGTTTTCTACCACCACCATCAAAACATCAACTGAGGAAATATCTACAGTGTCAAACCGGATTGTTCATTTAACTCAAAACATTTGAGGAAACTAATTACCTCAAAATTTTTAAGTTGATAAATCAATTTCTTTAAGCTGAATACACTTAGATATGACAAAAATTGAACTCAAACTTCTTATATTTAAGTTTTTTGGCTTAAAGAAATAAATTTATCTACTGAAAAATTTTGATTTAATTAGTTTCCTCAAATTTTTTAAGTTAGATGAACTTATCCATTTTTACAGTGTAGAGGGGAGGTGTTCATCCCTCCAGAACACATCTAGAGACTTGCAGAATCTGCGCCAAGGTGCATTCAAACTGCTGTGGTGGCGTATAGAGGCCTAAGATCTTATTAATGCATGTTATGTTGTTTTCTCTTTCTTTCCTCCTTTAATCCGTATATCTATTCATGATTTTTTTTTGGACATTTTTGCTGAAAGTATATTTTATCCATATTACCATCAGAAGTTAGATGGCATGACTGCCCAATCTTTTCTGCTCTTTATCATAGCCATAACTGATTTTCTACTTGGTTCGTAATGACTTCTAATAAGCTCTCCCACACTCACAGCACAATTTAAATAACAGACAGCTCCCAAGGAGAGCCAAGTGATCTTATTTTGTAAATGGCAATATATATATAATTTTGGCCTGTCGGCATAAAATGACATTTAATGACCATTGGAATGAAAGGACTGGGGCTTTTTTTTTTTTTTTTTTTTTAATAAGGATGTCTGTTCCATTGCCTTGGTAACCAGCAGGTTAGAATGGCAGGCTAATCAAGGGCACGGTAGCAGAGGCATCTTGCCTACTCCAGCCTGTCTCTAACTAGTAAAGTACCTTTCATCAGAGCTAAAGTGCATGAAAGGAAATGAAGATTCAGGAAAAATAGACTTCAAGCCCTCAATGGATAGACTACTAATGGGTTTGAAATATGGTCATGCCATACAAACCTGTTCATACTGCTTAGGTTGAAATCAGTTACTGAAAAATGGGAGCAGCATACACACTAACATAAAAACACAACCTTAGACTACTTATATAATGCACATACTATACAGTGGTTTATAACTCTGTGGCAATAATGCATTCTAGCGGGTGACGCTCTAATGTTGAATATTTTGGCAGAAGCCATATGTTGGGAGTGAACTTATTTACAGTATACGTAACCCTGAGAAAACACTTCACGTGCTCAAATTCTGACTATAACGATATAGTTCTGAAAAAGACAGACTTTCATCAACCGAAATATGTTTCTTGTTTGCATGTATCTCAAAGAGAAGTGAAGTTTTAGCGTTTTAACATCTAGCTACCACCCAAAAGTAAAAGTACCACACTAGTGACAATTTAGGAATCGAACCACCAACCCTCGGGGTGCGAGTCAAGCGTGCGAATCACTAAGTCACTGTGCTCCCCCATACCTCTACATTTACCGCTTATGGAAAAACAACATTACTGCCAAAAAGAATGAGTAAGAATTATAAGTTTACAATAAGAAATGCATTCTCAAATCATCCACATCATCTGAATTTCTGTCTCATCAACTGAGATAAAAATCACTTGAGAATTTAAAAACATGAGGCTCATCATGGTCTCTTTACTCCACTGATCTCTGATCACTCTAATATTGATGGGAAATAATCTGTGATTCATTCACTCAGTTCTGTAAAGAACTGCTGGCTAGAACATTTATCGGAATCTGATCTTCGGATTATTTTTGTCTGCTTTCCAGATTTCAGCCACAGTGACATCTTATGCATTTTGTCAGACCTCCATACATTTCACAAACTCAGACCCAGAGTCATATTAGAAGGCATCACCAAGGTGCTGGAAGACTAAAGTCTTAAACTCTGCTTTCGGTGTAAGGAGCCTGAAAGAAAATTCATTAGCTCATATTAAATTCACTGTCAACACACCACCACCCCTCTCTCACCTTCATCCACGAACACTCGAAGTGACGTTAATAGCTAATGCTTTAAATGAACACTCCGTTAACTCACATTATTTAAGACATTAGTTAAACTTTAACAAACAGTAATCCTTAGCAATATTAAACCATGACTAATGGTTCATAACAAAATGCTGTGTTCAGAGTTAAATGCACAGAATGACAATTTAACTCTAAAACTACGTACATGATTTTTATTTGAATTCTTCTTATTACATCACCACATTATTCTAAATTGTATTTTTTTTTATTGTCTTTTGATTTTTATGCTAGAATCTTATTGCATTTGACAACACTTATTTTTCTTTTCTTCAAGTGCTGCTGAAAAACTCTTACCAAGAAAGAGAGTGCTACCCAAGAAGAAAACATGGCAACCTCAAAGGCATGAACTGTATTCGGGTCAAAACGTAACTCTGAATCGAGAACCGAGAGTAAATATCTTTAAGTTTCTGACTTGTCACCAACTTTGAAGATGACCCAACATAATTAGCACTTAACTGCTGTTTGTTTAAATGTTAACTCCATAAGGAACACCAGGATTAGTTCATGTTTATGCCATTGCAATTCCCAATGAGCACTAGGCTGGAGTTTATTAGTTATCTTACTTCACATGGGTTTATTATAGTCATTGATGACTAAACATTGGTGAATGAAAGTTTTCATTATTTCATTACTTTAATACGAACATTATTTTAAACACATTAATTTTATGTAATGTGTAAGTTTATTCATGCCAAAGTTCAATGTTTATAATGTTGTAAATAATGTTAGTTAGGGAAAGTGGTACCAAATCATATCACATGTTTAACCAGACTATAATGCGATTCTTACAATGTTTTATTTTGTCTGTAGTTGCACCTCTCCATCCAAATAAATATTGGCTTCATTCCTCATCACTAAAGACCCAGAGAGCGCATTCAATTCCCCTCTTTCATTTGTTCTCCTACCCACTCTCCCTCCCTCATTCTGTCAGTGTGGGTTTTAAGCAAGGCTGCATCCATGACTCATTCCTCCCTCTAGCTATGCCATCACTGCTAATGATAATTGGTTGGCAATTGACCTTTCTGGTTGGAGAACAGTTAAATAATAATTAAAAGCAGAAGAAAAAAAAAACATATGACTATCAGCCTTACCTCCCTATGCTCTGGTTTACAGATGGCTTTCTCTTGCTATACAATATATCTAATTAATGTGTCACATTTGGTATCCTGTAATTGCACACCCTTCTTTGCAATCTTTGGAATGTTGAGCATTCTGTATCTGACGGACAAAAACTGCTACATAGGCTCTAAAACAAGAATGAATAGGAAATGTGATTATTGCACCACCAATTTGATCACATTATGAGCTCATCATCATTTCTGCCAGGGTCTATTGTTATTATACAAATACATGCCTGTTAATTATTTCACATCTGAAATACGTATACAGCAACATTAATCAATATATACATATTTAAAAAAAAAAAAAAAAAAAAAAAAAAAAGACCTTAACTAATCTGGAAAAATTTAGCTTGTCACAAGAAGCATTGGACCAACAATGATAATTCTAGTGCCATAAAAATCACAACTTCACATTACTGAAGGTTTCATCAGCACCTCGAGTGTGATTCAATTACTTTTTCAGACTGAAGGGAAAAAAAAAAACTTTATGTAACATAGGAATTATTAATGCACACAATTTATTTATTTATTTATTTATTTTAACATCCCTACCCCTAGTGGATCTTCCATGCAGAGACTAGAAAAATAAAGATTTTTTAAAAGGTTACAGGGAGGTTCTTGTATCTTCTCAGATTTGCAAAGCAATTGTAGTCACCCTTTAACAATTGTTCAGAATTTAGTCCTTATCTTAGCAAGACAAGGTCATTTGTTTGTGAGATAAGACACAAGATACAATGAGAGAGAGAGAACCAAATGAAAACCAAACCACTGACCCATCACCACCAATTAACTTCCTCAGCAGCACTCAACCACCTCATCACTACTGAACTCCCTCAACATTACTGAACCACCTCACCACCACCACTTATCACATTTGAACCACCTGACCACTACAGAGCCATCTCATAAGCATTTAACTTCTACATCACCATTGAACTTCCTCAAACCAGTAACCCACCTCACCACCACTGAACCATCTCACTGTTACTAAACCATTTCACTACCACTGACCCCAATCACCATCATGGATCTACCTCAACAACACTACACCATCTCACCACCCCTGAACTACTTTATCACCACTGAACCACTTCACCACCACTGAACCATCTCACCACCTTTAAACATCTGCATCACCACTGAAGCACCTCACCACCACTGAACTACCTCAAACCACTTACCCACCTCACCACCACTGAACCATCCTCTATTACTAAACCAGCTTACCACTACTGACCCACATCACCATCATGGATCTACCTCATCACCACTAAACCATCTCACCACCCCTAAACTACTTTATCACCACTGAACCACTTCACCACCACTGACCTTCCTCAAACCAGTGACCCACCTCACCACCACCGAACCATCTCACTATTACTAAACCACCTCACCACTACTGACCCAAATCACCCTCATGGAACTACCTCATCACCACTAAACCATCTCACCACCCCTGAACTACTTTATCACCACTGAACCACTTCACCACCACTGAACCATCTCACCACCATTAAACATCTGCATCACCACTGAAGCACCTCACCACCACTGAACTACCTCAAACCACTTACCCACCTCACCACCACTGAACCATCCTCTATTACTAAACCAGCTTACCACTACTGACCCACATCACCATCATGGAATTACCTAATCACCATTCAATCACCTCACCAGCACTGAAACATCCCCCACCACTGATCCACCTCAACACCACTGAACCACCATTTAACTACCCCATCACCATTGATCCACCTCTTTGCCGTTGAACTACTTCATCAGTACTCAACCACCTCATTACTAATTAGCCACATTACTACCACATCTAAATACCACAAAACCACCTCCCCACCACTGAATCACAGCATTACCTCTTTACCACTGAACCACCTCCCTAACACTGACTCACCTGCCACCTCACCACCACTTAACTAGTAAATTCATATTTGCTTTGCATAGTGAATCTACCACACTTTAGACCCAAATTCTATGCCCCTGGTGAGATACCAAAACATTTTTTATTTATTTATTTATTTATTTATCTATTTATTTATTTATTACAGTTTATTGCATTGTAGGCTGCTGCTAGGGTTATATATTGGTAAGCCAGATTTTACTACAGCAATTTTCAGTAGATGTTGCTTTAGTAGCACAACAAGTTTCATTAGAGCTTTGTACATAATAAGTAGCAAGACAGTTTAATACGTGAAGCAGTCAAATGTCCACAATAAAGATCATTAGTAAAATGAGGCAGGAAAAATAAACAGCCCATAACATACTGACATTACAAGGTTAAACTGCAGGAATTGTTAAATACTTTACGATGATCATTGGCCCTGATCAGCATGAGATATTAGCGGGCAACCATTAGACATGATGGGGTGAAATTAGTCATTAGTGTGGAAAGTGTTGAACAATGCCATGGGTCTAAAACGTTTAGCTCTTTTTGGCCAGGCAGAGCAGCTGACAGTAAAAGTCTGGCATTGAGCCAGCTAAGTGCAAGGTCATAGACAGAGTCCATAAAACCCACAAAGAGTCTGGAGAGAAACCGAAGGAAAAACTAAACAAAATGAAGGACATAATCACTTAAAAGTCTCAACACTGGTGAGATGAATGATGAAAGAAGCATGGCACAGAATGAGATTGCTGTGCACACAAGAAGACTCAGTCTCATCAGACACACTTATATTGCAGAAAAGTTTATTCAATGCTACACTTAAACAACTGGGCCAAGTGGAAACCTAATCACACAGAAACACTCCAAAAGAACCATACGAATACACAACAGCAAGGACAACCAATTTAATATGAGAGCTGATGTGCTGAAGAATGGATGAAGCAAAAGATGGGAGAAGATGGACTTTTGTCACTCACCCGCTGTTCCTGAGTGGCTACGAAAGTTTGAAACCCTGGAGCCACACCAAAGCCCAGCTCGTGTACGAACGGAGGCTCGGCTTGACTGTGGATCTGCACCCTCACGCCTGCCTCAAAAGCCGTCTCCTCTATACAAAGAAAAATGACAGACAAAGAGGGAAAAGAGATGAATAACTCTACACTATAATTACACGTAACCTCTCGAAGAGGGGTGTCCAATCTTATCTGCAAAGGGTCGTTTTGGGTGCAGGTTTTTATTCCAATCAAATAGGCACCACACCTGATTCCACCTGTTTAATCAGTTGAGCAATAGGCTCAGGAGTGTTCTGATTGGACACCCCTTCTCTAGAAACAATATATTTATCACAGATTGTTAAGTTCTTTGTCTGATACCAGTCAGAACCAAAATTTGAACCCTCTTCTGGCTGATTTCTTCTCGTCTGGGCCCAGGAAGAAGTCACACCGACTCCATCTTTCAGTGAAAGCTTCTTAGTGTAATGATACAGAAGGCATAGCATGTATACACACAGAAATACTGATAAAGAATGATAAATGTCAATTGGAACAGGTCACAGATAAAACGAAAACATCTATTACGTAGGTTCGAGTGATATAAGAACTAAAGACGTCTAGTCTATCAGATAATAAGAGAAGAAGAAGAACCGAGAGACAGAGTGAGGGTGAAAGGCGGGGTGATTAGGAATGCTCAAAACAACACATTCCAAGAATAGAAAACAAGTTTGTTCCAGTGCATCGTGACACAGAATTAAGACCTACAGAATTGAGACGCAGAGACCATGCTATGGAACTTATCACAGATAAAGCCGTTTATGTGTGAAGAACATCATATGGAAAGAAAGAGAAAAATCAATGAGTCCATTTCATATGATTTCCTTACAAAATTAAATGTTCTTAAATACACTATATGGCCAAAGGAATGCGGCACCTGACCAAACACACCCATGGGCTTGATGAGCAATCCATTCCAGATTTACTCTTTGTTCTTATAATAACCTTCTGAGAGGGCTTTGCACTAGATTTTGGAGTGTGGCTGTGATGATTTGTGTTCATTCATCCACAAGAGCATCACTGATGTCAGGTGAGGAGGCCTGTGGTGCTTTCGACATTACGGTTCATATCAAAAGTGTTCACTGGGGTTGAGGTAAGGACTCGTGAGTTCTTCTACTCCAACTTTGGCAAACCGTTTCTCCATGGACTGCAATTTGTGCAAGAGGCAATATCATGCTGGAGCAGGTGTGACCCTCTTAATTCCAGTGAAGGGAAATTGTAATGCTACAAAGACATTCTATACAATAGTGTGTTTCCAATGTGACCTCAGCCCTGACCTGAACCACAATGAACACCTTTGGGATGAACTGGAACGCCAACTGCACACCAGGTATCAGTGCCTGACCTCTCTAAAGCTCTTGTGGCTGAATGAGCAAATCCCACAGCAACACTCCAAAATCTTCTTGAAAGAAGAGTGGAAGTTATTATAAAAACAAATGCGGGGATAAATTTGGAATGGGATGTACAAAAAAACCGATATAGATAGTCTATAAACTTTTGGCCATATTTTGTTTGCTGTATATTCTAGAGAATAGTATGGGCATGAGTCATCAAAAATGCTTAAGAAACTTATAAGATTAAAAATGAATCTCCAAAACTAACTACACATACGGATAGCTCTGAAACACCCTTTTTTGATTTCAGAGGCACTTTAAAGCACTTGACGAGAAGCAGATGGTTAGGTGCACACTTGACCTGAGCAGCAAAAACAATGGAGCTAGTCATTTCCTTGACAATTTGAAGAGTTGGACAAAGTCATATCAGTTTGCTAAGTAGCCAGCAGAACAAAGTAATGAAGTTTGTTGTTAGAAATGTTTTTTTTTTTTTTTTTTTTTTTTTTAAACTCGCTCCTGTTTATACGTACAAACAGCTTTGTTGGCTGTTTTATAGTTATTTTGAGTTGATCCCACAACCCTCTAATGGCCACATAACAAGACCTCCAGGGACACAGTTGAGTCAATAAAATGCTAAAACATCCCTAAAATGGCAGCAAGGATAAATGGTGAGATCGAGTCAGCAAGGGCATGTTAAAACACTATTAGGTTGCAGAGTAATTATTTATGAAGCAAGATCTTTGAGGCTAGAGTCAGAACATCAACTGGACACCATCTTTTACACTCTCAAAAGCTTCTGATGTACACAAGATTTACTGAGTCAGCAGGCATCTTTTGAGAGGCTGTGGCAGGAGAACATGTCCTCAAAGGTTCCCAACAGAAACAGTGTCCAGAAACAATCAGTGTCCAGAGCAATGATGTAAATGTAACATGATCTGATCTTTTACACACTTGGGCCAATAAATAAGGGAATGCATTAGTGTGCGGACATCATTAAGGATGTATATCTTACTGTCTGATTTAGAAGACTAATGAGGAGATCACGCTAGAGGCAATGATGGTAAGCAAAGATTTCCTGAGATGACCTGAGGAAGAAACCTTGAGAGGAACTAGTCTCTAAAGGGAACCTGTCCTATTCTGGGTGATTTTATATATATATATATATATATATATATATATATATATATATATATATATATATATATATATATATATACACACACACACACACACACACACACACACACATATATACACACACACACACATACATATATATATATATATATATATATATATATATATATATATATATATATATACATACACACACACACACACACACACACATACATATATATATATATATATATATATATACATATATATATATATATATATATATATATATATATATATATATACAGAAAACTGAAAGCATTTTAAGATAACTTTGAAATGATATGTTGTACTCTAGAAGCATTAGAATGTTGCAAACTGCAACTTTAATACAGTGCGTAAGTATTCAGCCCCCTTGAACCTTTCCACATATTATAGTGTAGCCACCTGGAAGTAAATGGTCTTAATTGGGATTGTCATGAATCTTCCCAAAATAGTTTATAATATTAAAGTGGAGGTGAAAAAGCAATATAGTTGAATATTAATCGATTATTATTAATATCGCAAAATTATTTACAAACAAAAAATATTCAGTTGTGAATGCTTAAGTATTCATCGCCATTGTTGTGAAACACTTAAAGGAATTCTGATGCAACCAACCAACCAACCAACAATCTGAAAATTGCTTTTGTTTAAATCAACATTTGGCTCACAATTGTACAATATTTTACACCTTTAAAAACTAAACATATGCAAATCAATTGGTAAAAAAAAATCCAATTAAGTCTCTGGTTAAACCAGGGACCCTGGTTTTGTATCTAGTCAGCGTTGTGGGATTTGGTTCTTCAGATCCCACTGACGTTGCCTCATGACTAAAGGCTGGTTCATGTCGTGCAGCTCTAACAGCTCCCAATGCTGATCACGACTGGCATTAACACCATCTCCAACCCCGCAGTGTCTTCTTCATCCCTCTCGCTCTCTCTCTCTCTGACATTTCAGCCTTCTCTCGCCTTTAGCTTTGAGTGCTGTCATATCTTCCCTTTCTGGGAAACTGCCACCTTATATTATTTCTCAAGCTGTGTCATGAGCTGCATTAGGCTGCGGCACAGACAGAGAGAGAGCCACACAAACCAAATACTAACATGTGCACACAGACACACACACACACACACACACACACAATCTATATTAATCACACTGTCAGGCTGTAACTGAACTGACTGTCCTAAGCAAACACATTAGTGACAGTCAGCTAACAAATGCTTTTTTTTTGCATACGTAAACAGGGATTAAAGCATAACATAACATAAGAGAAATAGAATCATAATACTACCGTAGTTTATGTAATTAATGCATACATATAATCAGAATTTGAGAGAGAGAGAGAGAGAGAGAGAGAGAGAGAGAGAGAGAACGAGAGAGAGAACGAGAGAGAGGAATAAAAATGATGAAGAACTTTGATGGAAAGTTTCTCTCTTTTGGTTAGTCTGCTTTTTCCTTCTCTCAGCCTGTTTTACATTTCCGTGAGCTGCTCATTCTCACAGATCCCCCCCCCCCTCCCCCAAACTCTGGTGTGTTTCATCGGTTCAGCCTCTAAACAATCTGTGTGGGTGTGACCCCATCTTCTCTCAAATGTGTGGAGAGAGCAAAAGCATTGTTTGCTTAGCAGACCGAAAACAACCTGGAGTTAACAAGAGTACAGGAAACATGAGAAACAATGGGGGGGAAAAAAACAAAACACAGAAAGCACACATACACCCACACGCACAACCCCCACCCCCACAGCACCCCCTACCCCCCAAACACACACGCACAAACCCCATAAATAATAAGAGTATAAACACCAAGAGAAGCAGTAAGGGCCAGAGGTTGATGAACTGGAACATGTATTTTGAAGCCCCCTATAGGTTCAGTCTGTTGCAGTGCTGAGTGTACAGAGTCATTTTTTTTGTGGCTGTGAAGAAGAGAGCAAGGTCAAGTATATTCCTGCAGCTGCAACCACAACTTAATCACTGTGGAGGATATGCACCTTTTTACATAGCTCAGAAGGGCAAACCATCTTACTGTCAATTAAGAAAAGATGAGAGGAGATAAGGGGACAGGGAATGTGCAGAGATGAGAAGAAGATGTGAGATGAGGTGAGGTGAGAAAAAGTCCATACGAGGGGAAAGGGGCAGAGAAAAATTGAGAGGAGAAGAATATAGTAGATAAGACAAGAGGAGACGAGAGCAAAGGAGAAGAGAGGAGAGGAATGAAACATCATGGGATGTGCTGTTATAGGAAAATAATCAACGACAGGGTGCTGTGATGCAGCAGGACATGAAGCGAGGTTATTGTTAACAGTCCGGAGTTGATTCGTTTCTAATAACAGCACACCCCAAAGTGTGTTATTCTTATATCACAGTGATTTGCCAACAATTTTTTGTAGTTTATTATTTTTATTGTGTAAATAACATCTCCTTACAGAAAACTTCACCACATTCAGTACGTTTACATGGACAACAATAATCTGATATGAACCCGATTAAGACGATAGTTAAGAAACTAGCATGTAAACAGCGATTATCGATGACCTTAATCCGATTAAAGTCACACTCGAAGTAAGCACAAATGGAATTAAGACGTGTGGAGTATTCCTGTTATAGTCGCATTATCGATGTGCGTTACAGACATGTACACACCTTAATCACACTATTAACATCGTGTGAGAGTTTTCACCGCATTGTGAGACAGGACACGATCACACACGGCAGTGCTCAACAGTTTGACGGCAAACAAGAGAGCACGGCTGCGTCCCAAACCGCGTACTTACCTGCTATATAGTAGGAGAAATACATGTATCTCAGCTACAATACAGTAGGTAAGTATGCGGTTTGGGACGCAGCCCACGGCCTCAAGCAGTCGTCTATTTGCACGTACAGCACGACAAATGATTAACTGCACTTGAAGCGTTCGTAAAAATTTAAATAAAAACACCCAAAACTGTATACGGTACCATAACGAAGACCAACTGTATGTCGATACGTGAAATTCCGGAGGGAACGTCGGACGGCGTGGCGCGGTGACGTAATGACGTGTACCGTTAATCTCTCTATGTTCTATGACATGTAAAACAGGAAACATGAAAGGAGTATTCTAAAAGTGACTCATGTAAACACCTTAATCAGGATATTGTCTTATTCAGAATAAGGTCAATAATTAGATTACTGCTGTCCATGTAAACGCAGTCAGTGAAACCACTGAAACAATAAAGTATTAGAATGAGTTCAGTAACATAAAACTGTGATTTGTCTTGCAAGCAGAACTTCTGTCAGACTTGCTGTTCTGGAAAATAATCAGCATCTTCTGACCAATCAGAATGAAGAATTTGAATAGAGATTGTTAAAAAAGTAGACTCTACTACCAAATCTACCAACCAAGAAGAATCAGAAGACAAAATAAAAAACAACGAAATAAAATAGTGAAAACACTTTATATTGCTCTTTTGGAATGGACGGGAGTTTCATCTGTATTCTTTCATAACACTCACAATATGTGTGGATGAAATCAAAGATTTCTTTTGCAACAGCAAGCAAAAGTCAACCTCGTACGTTAATAAACAAGTCCACAGAGTTTGTTGAGTTCCACCCACCTTACCTCCGCTGAACCTCAAGCCAAAACTTTTTCTGGCCACTGCAACACATTGGAGGCATTGCATATGCATGCACACACTTCTTCTTTGCAACTTGCATTTCCAATTTTTTCTTGTACCCATCCATCTCCGTCTCTCTCTCTCTCTCTTTCACTCTCTCCTAGAATAAGATGGGATGATTGGGAGGGAGGTGAGGTGTGGGGTGGAGGGGAGATGGAGGACGGCCTGGTGGCTTGGGTAGATAACGTTGAGGAAGCAGAGGGGATCAACACGGCTCAATGTGTTCACTTATATTCCCCACACACTCGTAACAGACACGTAGGAGAGCTGTCTCTGCACACTCTATTGGCTCCCTTAATGAAAATAAATATAAAACAAAAAGAATACCACATGAGGTGAGTGAATTTCGGGGCATTTTAAAACATTTTCACAAGTAGTGCATGTTTTTTTTTTTTTTTTCTGCAAACAGTGGATTCCAAATTGTCAACACCCACACAAATAATACTTGTCGAAGCCTCCTCTGGAAAGAACAACAGCCCTGAGCTTCTTCCTGTAATGACTAACAAATGTGACAATGCACAGAGAAGATCTTGAACAACTCCTTCATGCAGAACATTGCAATGTATATAGAGCTTTACAGAAATCCAGATGTTTGTCCAATTTGATCCCGGTTGGGAAAACCAGAGGTGACCGTGACAAGGAAACACTCCCTGAGATAACATTAAGAAGAAACCTTGAGAGGAACCAGACTAAAAAGGAAATCCATGCTCATTTGGCTTGCACCCAAGAGTGAGATTTATTGCTTAATGTTTTGACTTTACTTTTATTTATCTTTCCTTTTTTGCTTCCAACCATGTGTCTAAATGTTTATTTATTTATATTTTTTTTTTAGCATTTATTCTGTTACGCTTGCTCAGTTTTATTCATTTTTAAACAATTCATCGTGGGTGTATTGTGAATTTTATGAACAGCAGTTGATATTACTACCACGGGAATTACTTTTCCAATTATAACATCCTGAATTATAAAATTCTCTTTTACCTAATGAATTAACTCCTATTATATTTGATTTATATAACAGCTTCCTCAGCAAGACTTCGTCTTAAAATAAGTAACTGCATCGTTCCATGTGTAAGAGATTACAATATCTATATCTATCAATCTATCTTTCTATCTATCTATCTATCTATCTATCTATCTATATATATATATATATATATATATATATATATATATATATATATATATATATATATATATGGTGTTTTAATTTCACAAGCCTTATACTATATAAAATGATAATGTACAGTTGATTAGAAACCACAATGAAACCTTTTTATTACTATTATATAGGGGTTTAGGTGCAATTGCAGGTTTATTGATATAAATGGAAAAAGCAGACAAATCCCAAGGGTAAAGATGGAGTCCAAGTCATAAACAGGCAAAGGTTCAGCAATCAACAAATGGGCAAAACAAACTCAATAACTAAACAAGCAGGGCCAGAACTGAAATAGAGTGCACTCATTGGTGAATCTTAGTAATGTCAGTAATGATCAGCTAGGAGCGATTCTTCACAATGGACTGAGAGAATGTAACAGACAACTTCTGAAAAAGTCTTAGCAGAGGTTGTGATCTGTCCGATCCAAATAAAGTGAAAGGAACACTGATAGTCTTTAGATTGTGTATAGAACATGTACTAAACATCAACGATCGTTGATAAATTGTTTAAAACTAGTTAACAGGCTGCTTTATGAGTCCCCTAACAATTTGTTGGTGGTCTATGGACTCGTCTGTAAAGTGTCTGCACTGGAAAATCCATCAAAACTAATAAAACACTGAAATTTTTATGGTAAAATCTACTTCGTACAAAAACGGGCCATTATGATGTCGAGCTCGTCATGATAAAATGTGTCAGATTTAATAAATTGTGTGCTTTAGTGTGAATAAATGGTGTAAAATGAGTCTTTACTGATATTACGGTAGATAGTATATCACTATTGAGAGGCGTGAGAGCATAGGTCTTTATGAAGAGCACAAAATGATCCCATAGGAAGAGGAATGAAGTGGCTGAGTGAATCTCAGTGAAGCAATAAGACACACTTTACTCTGTGTAATGCTCCCAGGAGAGAACTCACACTGAAAACACTGACAGAGCGTTTGACTGCTTTATTAATGTACTACAGCAAGAACAAATAAGAACTTAAGAGGCCTGGAATTATGAGGATTACGTTCATATTAGTCTAATGTGTGTTTTAACAGAGAGGTGGAGTTTGCAGGTTAAATTAGGATTAACAAAACTGCATTTATTTTGTGTGTGTGTGTGTGTGTGTGTGTGTGTGTGTGTGTGTGTGTGTGTGTGTGTGTTTAAATATAAAATGTTTCAAATCACATTCAACAAATTAACAAGAAAACGGTCTATTTGAATGGGATATGTTTGAATTTTTCAGTAATGCTAGCGAATTATGATAAATTACAGAGAATGGCGTGTCTACACAGTGTACATCGTGCAGCATGTGGACCAGGGGTGTCAAACTCAAATTCTGTCTGGATCACATCAGCATTTTTTTGTGAGCCTTTAAAGGGCCGTAATCTAAGGCTATTCATTTTCATATACATTATTTTTTTCTATCGATTAACAGGAGAATAGGACGTTTGTAGGAAAAAGAAAGGCTAACGTGAACTATTCAGATGTATGAACTATTAAGTAATAGAATGTATTATACTGAGTAAAGTTTAAAAAAAACAAACAAACATATATCTGTATCCCAAATATCGAAAAGATATAACATTATATTGGATGGGATTAACTCTGTTAAGAATATACATGTTCTTGGTCACCCCCCCCCCCCATAAAAAAAAAAAAAAAATCAACCAGGGAATCACACTAAAGGCCAACACCCAGAGGCATAGCTGGCAAAGGAAGGATTTTGGGTTTGAATCCGCCAGAAATATTTTCTAAACAGTTCCAAGCACTAATCTGTGGGGGTTAAAATAACACACATACAGTGCAGCTGGTTTTATATATACTATGTCAAATAGTAATTTGAGTAATCACAGTCCGCTCTGAAAGGCATTTGGGTTTGAGATCAAAAGATGAACATGAGACAATAAATCAGAATTTCAGCTTTTTATTTCCTGATATTTACATCTAGATGTGTTAAACATCTTAGAAAATGGCAACTTTGGTGGCAGACCACCCAACTTTTAGGTGCGCAAAAATATTGGAACAGATAGTCTTAAAGTAAATGAAAGTAAAGAAGACTTAATATTTGGTTTGCATATCCCTGGCTTGCAAGAAGTGCATCAAGCGTCTGACCCATTAACATCACCAAGCTTCTTTTGTGATGCTTTTACAGACTTCCCACAGTTTCTTACAGTTGTTGTTGGGTTAAGGTTTGGTGATTGACTTGGCCAGTCTAAAACGTTCCAATTCCCCCCGCGATGAAGTCCTTTGTTGAGTCGGCAGTGTGTTTTGGGTCATTGTGTTGCATGATGAAGTACCTCCCAATTAGATGGGAAGGATTATTATGAATTGTTTAAAAATCAAGCCAACATGACACACCTGGGTAACCGGAAACACCTGTCAGTCACAGGTTCCAATATTTTTGATGATTAGAAAAATGGATGGGTTAAAATAAAAGGTACCATGTTTTAAGTTGTTCAACACATCTAGCTGTAACCATCAGGACATGAATGCTGAAATTCTGATCTGGTCTCATGTTCATCTGATATCAAACCCAAATATCTTCAGCGTATAGCAAAAACAAAATAATTGGCTTTGGAGTTCCAATACTTTCAGAGGGGACTGTATATTATGATTCATAGATAATGAATTGTATAATGAAGTTCATGAAAGGTGAAACCAGTAAAGAATCGAAAAAGTGAATATTAAGTGAATATTATATGTATATGTGGAAATGGATTTAAAATTTGGTTGGAAACAAATGTCCCCACAAGGATAGGAATACCTGACAGTTGTGACCTTGTGGGGACATCTTTCGGGTACCCACAAGGAACATCACTTTCTTACAAAAACTGCAGCTTTAATTAAACAAACAAACACACAGAAAAAGCCAAAAGAGACAAAATGTTTCCTTTTGGTTGCTGAGGTTAAGGTAAGGGTTCGATTTAGCATAGCTTAATATGTAGATTTATTGTGTGTGTGCGTGTGTGTACCTGTCTCGCCCCACACAGGCAGGTACTCATCTTGCTGAATATCCAGCATAATCTCCAGGCCATTTCCAGTCCCTCCTTTCATCGTGGTTCTCAAAGCCTTGCCCTCCTCAGCTGCGTTGAACATATAACACTTCCCATATCGTGTAAAAACCTGCATAAAGTGAGGAGAAAGAGTAACGTGAGTGTGACAGTCCATTAAGTACTAGGCAGCATTAAAGTTTAGGTTTGAAAGATGTTATAAAAAATAAATCATTCCATCAGTAAGTTCAGCAGGAGATAAATTTAGCTCCACTGCTGCTGGACAGGCAGAGACGCAGGCTTACAGCAGTGATGATGCAAAAAGCTGCAAATGGATCGCAGTGAGCAGAGGCAATCTAGTCTGCCCCTGGGTCACGCTTTCTCCATCAGTACCCCCAGATCTAGAATGAACTCTACTTTGGGAATTCGATGGTCTCGAACTAAGGACAAGGAAATGGTGACTGTGCTTTTACAGCCCTCGGCTTTACACGGCGGACCGAATAAGGACAACTCCATCCCATTAGGAAGTAATGGAGCATGAGGACAAACATGCCACCTTCTCATCCTTTCTCCTTCTCTCTCGCTCTCCCAATCATTCTCTCTCTGTTCTTGTCATTAGAAGCCCTGGGGAGGCAGGGGTTTGTGGTTGATTGTGGACAGGTAATGGAGTATAGAAAGCAGGAGACAGTTGGAAGAAAAGCTAGAAAACTAATAGTGGACTGGCCACATTGTTTGTTCTTCGAACTGGACAAGAAAACAGTCAAAAACAGAAACACAGCAAGAAACTCCTGAGAGAATTGGCTTCACTTGTACAAAACCCTATTGCCTGTCAGAGATGGACAAATCACTAGGTTGAGACAAGCACAAGCACATTACATATCAGTTCTTCACAGTTGCCTGGCAGACAAGTAGATTCAGTATGATGTTGACATCACGGTCACTAGCATTCACTTACCAGAGGAATAAAAAAAACCACTCCGTTCCCTACTGAGTTTAGACATTGTTTGAGTAGATGGTGAAATGTTTTCTCTTATGTTTACTGAATAGCTGGTACTGAATCCACCCCAAAACTATTCTAGAGTAAATTTAATGCTGCTGAAATTCAGAGCATGGAAGCCTGGAAAATTATTTGACTATGAATTTGAAATTTTTTTTTTTCAATTGTTTTTGAATTATATACATATCACATTGAATACAATTCTAGGGGTAAGATTTGTCTTTAAAAACATATTAGTCGAAATGATGGGTTATGGTTTTGAGATAAAATGAAAAACAGAACCCTAAATATTAATCTAAAAAAAAAATGCATATTTGATGTAAACTAGGTGAAAGTTGAACCGTCTAGAATTCCAAGCGAAAATTAAACACTTTCGGAGGGTTTACACTCGACATTTACTCGATAACAGTCTTCGCACCCATGAAGTGAAATGTGGAAATGTGAATAAGAGTTAACTGGAGTCAAAATGGAAAAATAATGAGGTTCATCAAAAGTTTTCTTTTTTTATGTTCTGTTGAAATACTTAAATTCCTATTAAGCAGCTATTGTAACTTAAGCTGTTAGCTGATAATGATTGCCTGCAAGCTACCTAGCTAGAACATGACCTAAATTGTGACACGAAGCATATCCCTGCTGAAAAATGAACAAACAAACAAACAAAAAACAATACAAACAATCACAGAAATTGTAATGGTTTCCACTACAAATACCATTAAAAACCATTAAAACAATTACCAAATGGTTTCCATTACATAGTAGGATGTTCTAAGGACATAATGGTATCCACTAGACATAAAGACATAAAGCAAAAGAAGGTAACAGATTACCAATAGAGACCCACAGGGACCATTACAGTTTACATTAAAACCAATACAATTCCCATTATAACCATTAAAAATTATACGAGAGTTTCTATTGTTTTTTTTGTTTGTTTGTTTTTTTTCAGCAGGTATACTAAACATCAAGCGTTTACCATCACTAGCCATTTGTTTAGAATATTAAACTTTTTTTATTTTATTTGTTTGACCACATTTAAAGTGTCTACTTTTCCCTGGGAATCCTGGATGGTTCACCTTTGGGCTAAATGACATAATTAGATGTTTTTTATTTATTTATTTATTTATTTTTTAGGGTTCAGATTGTATTGTTGTTGTTGTTGTTGTTGTCCCCCCCCCCCCCCCCCCAGAGATTGCATAACCTTTATTTTGAAATACATCTATTAAAGCCAAATCTTAAATCTTATTTTGTAATAAATGTTTTCGTATACATTTTGTTCACAACTTAATTTATTGTAAATTGAAATTTTTGAAATTATATTTCAGAGGACTTGCACACTGTAACTATAATGACTTGGGATTCTACAGATCAGTATTGTAGTCATTTTTACGCTTAAGGAAAGAAAAAAAAAAAAATCACCACCCCAACACATATTGGCTGACATAACATGTCTTATTTTATAAACTCAGCACATTTTTTTTTTGTAGCTAATTATGTATGCTATGCAATGTTGCTAATTGTATTAATTGTTTAATTAATAAACAAATCAGGTTTTTAGGTTATTAATTATTTGTAAAACCATCAACAACTTAAGTCCCACTAGTATGTTAGTGATATCTGGGGTGACTACATTCATCCAGGTCTTTGCCACTAAATGGGTGAGTGTGAAGCCTAGCGTTTTAAAGAAAATTAAGATCCAGCGTTCTAAAATATAATGGTGATCGGATCATAATTTGATTGAGGATTTCATCTGGAGGAGTACTCTTAATTTATTTACAGCTAACGATGTGTCTGCTTTATATAGTCTTTATAGCCAACTGATCAGTATTCTGGGCTAGTGGGATAGTGGATGCTAATCCAGGGCACTAAAAATCACTACCTCACATTCACATAATTAATGAAGAAGGTTTGGATGAATTTGACTGAAGGGATTCAGGTTGTTAACGAGTATGACAAAGGTTCCCAGCAATGTCCATAACCTGATCTGTTCATGACTAGTTCATGTTAAAGTGAAATATATTCATGATTAGTCTAAAGTAAAAACTCATGTCTTATAATCTCTAGAATCATACCTGTCAGAACAGAAGGACGCGTTATATGTGGATGAAACACTGTTTAATTCATTGACGGACTGCTGTGTCACACTGGTCGTATGTTTGTACTGCTCTCGGCACACACCTTGTTGATCTCTGCTGAGCAGACTGTGCTGTAGTTCCAGAACACACACTGATATCGCTGATAACACGTTGAAAAGGCTAACTGTAGAGACCTTATCGAGACCTGCTCAGCTTTGAATCCTTACAGCACATTCATTCACACACACACACACACACACACACACACACACACACACACACACACACACACACACACACACACACACACACACACACACACACACACACACAACATCAACAAGGCCTGGCGAAAGCTGCCAAACTCTAGCCTGGATCACCAGCATGAATTTTCAGAGTGCAATAATTCAAGCATCAGTGCCTCTTAAAAGTGGCTACGAAATGCTGGCTACAGCAAGAGAGAGAGAGAGGGAGAGAGAGAGAGAGAGAGAGAGAGAGAGAGAGAGAGAGAGAGAGAGAGAGAGAGAGAGAGAGAGAGAGAGAGATGGAAGACTGGAGGTCAATTGGTTTGGTTATAATATTGATGTAAGGCTTACTTAAATCTGTCCTTCTCTGTTTCTCTGCCTTACCTTCTGTCTATTCGTGTGTATGTGTGATGTTATGTGTGATGTGATTTAAGCATTAAAACATGGACACAACTTATACAGTAGGGTTAAATAGGGGTGTCCCAAAATTCTCCAAAACATAGGAGACTATGTTTGCCAGCACCATGTCGTGCCTTCATCAGTGGATGTTCGTGGACGTCCATTTCTCGGTTGGACCACAACACTTCCAGTCTTTTTGAATTTGTTAATAAGTTTGTCAACAGTGTCGTGTGTGATGTGCTCGCCATGTTTCCCGTTATAGTCCATCGCAACCTCGCGACAGCTTCCCGATTTTCTCAAAGGCTATCTAAATATATAAAGTATGAAAAATTTTGCAAGACATTTTTTTTCTAAAAAGTGTTCATTTCACCTATGCATGGAGACTTTGGGGACACTCTATATACTTGACAATAGGGAAAATTCAAAAACAGCTTCATTAAATGTTCAGTCAAATCGTGTGTCTGGAGCGCGGCTTGACCGCTTTTATATGGACGCTCAAAACAGGTAGACTTTCTTCTCTTTTTTTTGCCATCAGCAGATTTTCTATCACATCATCCAGATCTCATTACTCACACTGGAACGTTTACCATCTTTTCTGGAGTTCTGAGAAAAAGGAGAAAGCTAGTTTATGTCAGTGGTAGGATATATGCAAAGTGCATAAAAAATGCCAGCAGGACACAGATATATTAGGACAAGAACTAACATTAACACTGTCTCAAATGCCAGCGTCACCAGTGAGAGGAATTCCAAACTTTTTAACCACTAAGCATATGGAGGAATCTACTGCCTTTATTTCAGACGTGAAAGACGGGCATGACAGCAGCATGAAATCTGGTATTTAGCAATCTCCGTATAATCCGTATAATCTCCCAACTAAGAGAACTGTGACTTGGTGGCAAGTGGTAAGATTCTTCATGGCATGCCACAGCTCCCAGACAGAGAGAAAACCCTGACATTTGTTGAGTTGACAAGTGCTGCCAGGAGCAAAATAATAATAATAAAAAAAAAAACACCTGGGCTTAACAGTCTGTCAGTCAGGTGTTCTAAATGTCTGTGGAGCTTTTATGATGTACGACTAGAGTGCACGGATCAGGGGACTCTTCCCATGAATTGTCAGTTCTGATGCTATCATCACAACATGGAGACGTATGAGAGTTGAGAGTTGCACTAATGCCCGATGATGAAAATGACTCATGAAGACCAGTCTTATTGTATCCTAAAACAAATGCTTTTTCGGCAATGATTTCTCTCACTAAGAGACATCAAGATTGTTGACATTAAGACACAAACTAAACACTGTTTTTTTTTTTTCGGGGGGTGCACAGAAGACTATTTAAAACCTCGGAGGGTTTCGGTCCACGTTTGGTATCCTACATCAAACTCATATATCACAATATATACTGCATACTCAGAATTAATGGCTCTTTAACAAGACCTTTTCCCATCGCCAGAGATATCCATCAATTACCTCCTTTCAGGGTCATTATACAGTATGCTATTTCTATTGAGCCCTTACTGTCTTCATATTGAACACATCACATTATACCGGCAGTGTAATTGTTTTGCAAAGATAACCTCAAATCAATCTGCTTTTTGGAACTCAGGACTCCAGAGGTGGTAGCGGATACATCCACATCTCTAATATAGAGCTAGAACCCCGCTAGTCAACAACCTGGCAGCATTAATACTGTGGCCGAGCCTATGGATATGAGTCTCCAAGTTCATAAAACATTCGTTGACTTTACAAGGTGACAATTGTTAATAGTGCTTTCCTGGATTTCCTGCATTACTAGAGTAAAAGATCTGCTTGATTTAGCCTCTGTTCAGTGGCACTTACTGGCATGTAAGAATTGTAGACAACTTAATTCAGAGGTGTAAAGCTGCCCTCGCCAACTGCAAAAGCTTCCATAAGCGGGTGTTATTTCTCTGGCTGTTCCTGGGGTATAGATAACACAGAAGAGGTATGCCAGGAATGATCAATCTTTATTACTACAGAGGTATCAGGATATAGGTTTTATATGATGTTTGTGTAAAATCTGCACATTACACCACACTATGAGAAAGGACTGATTCCAAATGGAGGCTGTACTTTCTGTCCCTGAGGAAGTGTTTCCATCATAAACACTGCTATACAAACCTCCCCTGTTCAGGTAGATTTGTCGTCAGGGCCTGTCAAGTTAATTCTCTTTAAATCCCAGCATTGTGAAAATGTAATGTAGCACATGATATTGATGTAATGGTCCTGTTTAAATCACTTCACTTGTGGAATCATGTCATATCAAAGGAAATACGTACAACCAAAGACATTGCATATTAAGAGAAGCACTGTGTCTATTCATGATGATGGAAACCAGTCTTTAACTGGTAATATTTAAAGTCAGTGGTAAATTCCTTGTTCTCATTCTTTAACTTCAATAATGAATTAAAGTAAGGATAATAAATCCGGCTGTACCACTGGGTGTTCTGTCTTGTGAAATAATTTTATGACCTCTAATTACATTTGGCTATCTACACGAGAAAAGGTTTCTCGCCCCTTTGTGTTTTGTTCTGTTTCAGAAATGTCCATGTTAAAGACACTGGAGAGGCTGTTAAGGGTCAAAACCATTTGCAACCTTGGTAACCACAACTAAAATTACATTTAATGAGTATTTGCAGAAGGGCCACAAATGCACATGCAAATTACTCGTTCGTTGGTCCAAATGAATAAAATTTGATAACACATTGTAATGACCTAGTCCGAGTAAAGGTCAGCATCTCAGCCCAGTATAAACTGGTCCATTATTTTCCAACAATCACAAATTTTATCTTTCTTGCTTTGATAGTTCTTAGAAATTGATGAGTCCCCCTCCCTTTCAACCATCTACGATTTGCAAACTCAGGGCTATGCTACATTCAGTCTGTCTGAAGTAGTTTTGCTGGGAACAATTAAGTATGTTTTTATTTAATGGGGGAAAAAAAAATCACTGCTCAAAGGTATTCCGCTCTGGAGTTCAAACGTAGATGCACTGAATTTCTTTCCACCATGTATACACACTTTTTATTTGAAAAAGTTGCTACGGTTGAGCTGTCAATTGGATTTGACCTAATTTGGATTTAGTTGTGATCCAGACTGTTAATTACGCCACCCAAAGTTTTTGTCTGTTGCCTGCTGGCAATGAAGATTACTCGCAGTAATTTTATCTCTAGTTCAAAGTGATAATACTTTGAAAAATCACTTATAACTTCTAATCAGGCACGTTCATTTGGCATGCTAGCAAGAACACCTACACAGAATTATAGCACCTTAAATCCCCCTAAAATCATTCAAATGGGCAAATCAGTTATTCAGTATGTTCATCTATACGCTGTAAAATGAATTCTGGCAGATGGTTTTTGCATTTGGGCTGGTTTGTAGAGAACCCCACCTAAAAGAGTGAGATCTACTGCTTTAAAAACGTTCAAGGTTTCCCTACTCAGGGCTGCCAAGTGGAATGGTGTAATGAAAAAGCGCTCGCCTTATCTTCAGGAGATTGGAAGTTTGAACCTGATGATGCCACAGCCCTCAGTGGCCAGGAGCCAGAACTGTCCATGCTCTCTGGATGGTAGAGATGGTGTACTGTCTCTAAATAAATGGTAAATGGCACACTTATTTTTATTTTATCCAAAGCACTTTACACTATGTCTCATTAACCCATTCATACACACACCAATGGGAGCAGAGCTGCCATGCAAGGCGCTAACTTGCCATCGGGAGCAACTTGGGGTTCAGTGTCTTGCACAAGGACACTTCGGCATGTGGGGTCACGTGGGCCGGGAATCAAACCGCCAACCCTACAATTAGTGGACAACCCGCACTACCACCTGAGCCACAGCCGCTGTCTCTACCTGTCAATCAGAGTGGCGCTAGTCAATCCTGGGCATCTGTGAGCCCTGTAAACTAAACAGAAGTTGGCAGATTCTGTAGCATATTTCTCCAAGTGTGTTATGCTGCCCTGTAATGCACCATGAGCAGCTTTTCATGAACATTTGTGACTAGATGGCTTCAGATATCTCTGTGAAAACACGTATTAGCCTTCACCCTTTACTGGCTGGTAGCTTCATGATGGATGGGCTATGTCAAATGACCAAAATGGGGTAACAAGGGGTTCCCTGCTTGGGGCACACTGACCCAAGTCAAAAATGGGTTGTTAATTAGCTATGGTAATGTATATCTGTGCTGATTAACAACACCTGATTTAACTCACCAGTTAATTGAGCAGTCATGATAGAGTACAGGCATCACCAAAGTCCAGGACTGGGTTAAGGGACCTCTGACCTAGTAGTATATACTGTGAGCTACAGTAATAAGACTTTAGTGGTGTTAAAATTTCTCAGCATGTCTTATACATTTACTGTATGCTATACAATTACTCAAGTTTTAATGACGTATAAATGATTAGCAATGACTGATTATTATACGCATAAATTAAATATTTATCCTATACACACTGACAACTAACCAGCATCTTCTCCCTGTCTTCCATTTAGATATCCGAGCCATAGGATGGACACATTACAGTATGTCTTAGTTACTTACAAGCTTTTCAGCACATGCTCTTTTATTTTCCAATAATGTGTGATGTACAGTTTTTTTTTTCCCTTTATTTTTTCTTTTATACAATTAAGCAACAGCTGTATGAAGTCTGTGGTGTATATTTCCACGTTTTATGAAGCAAAGATACTGCATATAACGGAATACAAAGGAATATCCTTCCTCATCTATTAATGATCTCATCTATCTAATTAATGATTAGACACTATGTTTTTCAATCTAATCTCCAAACATTTTACTCATTGCTATGAATAATTAGTTATAATTTTAAAAAAATATATTTTTTTATGATAACCTTTTGTCTTTGGGTGCTGGTGGATAAAAATGAGGCAAGCTGATCCCGAATGCACACCCATCAGTGTTCTGAAAGGTTCTTGAGATAAAAGGTGGCTAATTTTAAACTGTAATTTTCCTCTACCGGGAGTCGTTATCCTTCATCACTTAATCCATCCATCTTCTATACCGCTTATCCTTTTCAGGGACACAGGGAACCTGGAGCCTATCCCAGGGAGCATCAGGCACAAGGCGGGGTACACCCTGCCAACCCATCGCAGGGCACAATCACATACACCCATTCATACACTACAGAAACTTTTAGACATGCCAATCAGCCTACCATGCATGTCTTTGGACTGGGGGAGGAAACCAGAGTACCCGGAGAAAACCCCAGCAGCACGGGGAGAACTTGCAAACTCCACACACACAGGGCCACGGTGGGAATCAAACCCCCAACCCTGGAGGCGTGAGGCGAACATGCTATCCACTAAGCCACTGTGCGCCCCCTTCATCACTTCAACACAGACTAGTGACGGAGAAGACATTTTCCATCCAGCTCATCTTCTGAGAATTAAAGAGTCTAGAGAATTACACAGTCATCACTGCAGACGATTTTCTGTCACTGGTGGTCATGCCACTTTTTATTAGCTGAAATAGGCTGTTTTCTGTTTCAGCAGAAAATGGTGTCATAGTGGCAGCGGTACTTAAAGAACATTTCTCTATGAATTCTGCTTACAGTGCGCTTTTACCTAGATTTGTTTATATCACACCTTGAATATCCAGATTGGTAGGGTTTTTATGATGCAAAGCTATGACTTGATGTTAAAGTACAATTTACAGAACTCGTCTCAATGCGCTCTGGCATTTGCAAATGTCCTTTAATACACCCGGGAGATGCTCTGACCCAGTCTGACCCAGCTTCCAACACTTGCAAAAAAACCTTGTTCCCAACAACCAATCACTAATCACTATTGTTCCCAACAACCAATCACTAATCACCATTGTTCCCAAAGACCAATGACTAACCATCATTGTTCCCAAAGACCAATCACTAATCACCATTGTTCCCAAAGACCAATCACTAATCACCATTGTTCCCAAAGACCAATCACTAATCACCATTGTTCCCAAAGACCAATCACTAATCACCATTGTTCCCAAAGACCAATCACTAATCACCATTGTTCCCAAAGGCCAATGACTAACCATCATTGTTCCCAATGACCAATCACTAATCACTATTGTTCGTAATGAGCAATCACTTGCTGCCTTAAGCCGGGTTAACACTGTAGTATTTTGGTGATGATTTGGTCGTCTGAGAGAAATTTTAAGAATCCTAAAAGATTCCTATAATCCTGGGCCAAAATCTGTAATCTTTGATCGCTACTTTGACACGTTCCCCGGCAACCGTTTAATGACCGTTGCAATCAAATATTTCCCTCCAATTAAATTCTGGCAGTGTCAGAAGATTTGAGACAGTCCTGTACTGTAGTGTGGCTTCTCCTACGACGACTGCCAAATGATTAATGCATGGCCACTTAGGGCTTCCGTACGATCCTGAAGTCGGATTCAACTAAAGCCTTGACATCCATTACTTGCATTGATTAAGCTGCTGGCTCGGCTTTCTATCGTTGTGATAATGGCGCCATTTTCTACCGTTTTTATGTTTTATTCTCAAAATGATGCTTTGTTTACATAACGCGATGACTTTATTCTCAATATATTACGACCACAATCTCATAATGCTACAACTTTATTTTTGAAACGTGCTTTCGTTGGACCCATAGGAGCACAGAACCTGAAGACGCATTTAGTGCAAACACCAAACCAGCACAGGGAAAATGTCGAAAAGAGTTAGGACAGTACAGCAAGCATAGAAACATATTGAGTTATGGAGGGAAAAGGAGTGTTTATATGACGTGTCCTCACCGCTGTATCATGACAGGTCTAAAAAGGAAGCAGCTTGGACAGTGATACTAACAAAGGTACTAACAAAGGTACTTTGTTCTAAAATATGACCGTTTAGTTGTAGTTTTTCTAATTATAATATAATTCTATAGAAGACTCCGTACGAGTCTTCTTGTGTGTCTGTTTTTCACATCTTGACTGTCGTACAGTCTGACATTAATGACAACTGAGATCCTACAGTGTGACGTGGCTTACAGCAGGGATCATGTTCGTACAGTTTGACAAGCAACAGTCTCAAAGGACTATTAAAAATCGTACCGTGTGCACCCGGCTTTAAATACCCCCCCTCAATTGACAGGGACATTGTAACGAGATAATCAATGTTATTCATGTCACCCATCACTGGTTTTAAAGTTATGGCTGATCACATACACAGCTGGTTGCAAATACATATGCGGTGATATATACATCTGCTGATGCCTCTTTTCCAGCTCAGTTTTTTTTTTCCCCCCAGCTCAATTGTTGACTGTTTTAGTATGCTTGGAGGAGATCAGTATGCTAGTCACATCACCTACTACATGACCATGTGGCTGTAGATCACTCAGAGGAGCAGAGAGAAAAACCTCACTTTCATCTAATCTCACCCAGCTGCTTTGTTTCAAACCCTGGACCAAGGGACCATGTCATGGCTGGGATTTGATCCATGACACATTTTGTACAGTCGCCAGGCTACAGTACATATGTAGCACAGACAATCTCATTGTCATGAGATGGCTAATATTTCATCTCAGAGATTTATTATTATTATTATTATTATTATTATTATTATTATTATTATTATTATTATTATTATTAAATTCCTACTATATGTTCTCTATACAGTTCTTACTGTAATGGAATACATTTTTTTTCAACTCAGTTCTCCTCACAAACAACAAAAATATTCCCATCTTTCAAGTCTAAGATAAAGCCAGTGTCGTCATTACACAGAAAAGCATTTAGAAACCTGTTATAATGTGTTCCTATTACAGCAGCAGGTACTGAAACACTTCTCGTCACAGTCTCGGGTGCGTTCTGTGTAGGCGAGGGAATGACATGCAAATTGAAACAGGGAGCAGCACCAGCTAGCTAGTCAAGTGCTTTTATGAGTGTGAAAGGACAAGTGGAACTGGAGCATAAGTGCTTTATTGTGTTGCGTGGATGTGTTCTGTTATTGTTCCACTGAATTGATTTCCATTAGAGGCCAATTCTGCCTAGCTACCTACAGAGAGAGACCACAGGAGATCCCATCCAAAGTCAAGGCAACTGAAATCATCTGAAATAAGGCAGAGAATCAAAAGCGAAGAGAGACTTGACTGTGAGCAAAAGATATGGATGGAACAAAATGATAAAAAGATGAATATGAATGAATGAAATGCGGCATGTGAGAAGTTACGCCACCTTACAGCTCATGGGTCCCTCATTCGATCCTGAGCTTGGGTTACCGTCTGTGTGGCATTTCATACAGATGTGGCCATTAAAAATGCACGAGAAAGAGAACGTGATCCTGCGGTACGCTGCGGTATGTCACGCAGTCAGTGCTGGCGATGCAAGCCTGTTAGGTCAAATTCTTTGAGTGAGAAAACTGATTTCTAAAGGTGTAGTGAACATGACATTACATTACATTGAACAGTTAAAAGCAGCCACAGCACCATACTACATCACTGTCACATGACCACCTACACCTGTATCACGTTTCTGTTTAATGAGCACTCCTATATATAGCCAATGTTTGTACTGCTTACGTATTGTTCATTGTGACCTGTGTCCCTGTACCATGTTTTGTTTCATAGTTTATGTTTAGCCACAGTATTTTGCCGAGTTGTCTTAGTGTCTTTGTTTTGTTGTTTGTTTGTTTATTAAACTGTTTGAAGATCTGCGCTTGCTTCCGTATCCAACTTTGTAAAGTGACACTCATCTTGATTGACTATGTAATTTAAAAGCTAAGGTTCTGATATTTGACCACTGTTTTATTACAGTGTTAATGTTATAGTGACAGTAATTTCATAATTTCATTGAACAGTTAGAGGCTAGCTGGTACGTCACTCCCCTGGCCTCAACTCAAATGATACACTAGCGACCTACAGTACGCTATAGGTTGTACACTTTAGAGTTTTCTTTAGCGCGTCCAACGAAAGCACGTTTCAAAAATAAAGTTGTAGCATTATGAGATTGTGGTCGTAATATATTGAGAATAAAGTCAACGCATTATGAAAACAAAGCATCATTTTCAGAATAAAACATAAAAACGGTAGAAAATGACGCAGTTATCACAACGATAGAAAGCCGAGCCAGCAGCTTAATCAATGCAAGTAATGGATGTCAAGGCTTTAGTTGAATCCGACTTCAGGATCGTACGGAAGCACTAAGCGGCCATGCATTAATCATTTTTTCTTTCTAGTAAATTATTCCAACTTGCATTGATTTCTCAGTTTATAGTGTTTTCCAGTTGTAGTGATTTTTTTTTCAAACAAAGGTTGAAAGAGTTGAAAGGCGCCGTTGAAGTCATGCGACCATGTTGTAGTTTGTTTATAGCCTAACATTAACTACATTACTTCAGGTGACTGTATTTACGCTTCAAAACCCATAAAAGTCGTGTTCATTCGTGAAGATTATCTTGATGAACAAAACCGTGTAAGAATCATAAATTTTTATTGGTCACAAAATCCTATTGGCTTTTTGTCGAGGGAACCAGGGTGATGCTAACTTCTGGGGTGGCCTAGAAAAATACATCATCCCTGCAGGATTGACGACTTCCACATTAGTGTCTGACACTTGAGAAGGGGACACCCCTGTCTCTTAAGTCCATCTCTACGGCAGGGAATTATTACATTTACGATGGCGAAGATGCCAAAATACATGTGACACCAGTCCCATTCACCAAGCACAAGATTTTATCGGGATAAAATCACATCGTGAGAAAACAGCTTTTGGTTATGTCAAAGTGGAGATCATGAGAAAATATCTTTTTATGTAGAGATCATGAGAAAACGATAAAGAAAAAAATAAATAATGCATGGCTGCAAAGGGCTTCCATAGGATTGGGTTCAGCAGCAAAGAAATTCTTTGTGTTTTTGAAGAGGATGAATCCTGCTACTTTTTTGCCAGTTACTTATTGACACGTAGCTCTCCACTTCCCCTCCACTATTATCACCTCTTAGGGATAAATGACTATCCACCCCAGCCCATTCTGTGTGAAGTCAAACTGAAGAATAAAACCACAGCAGACTGGGCGACTTCAAAGCATCAAAGCCAAAGAATGAAGGAATCTGTAGTACATTCAAGCATTATTTTACATTACATGTTGAAATTGCAACGCATTCTTGTCTATACTTAATACAACATAATGAAACATCACTGTTTCCTAGATGAAAATATAATCGTGCTGGTAGCCTATATTTATATCTTTCAATACAAAACTAAAGTTCTGAATAAAATAAACAAATTAATGGATGACGTGTACTGAAAAGCAGCCCATAGTTTTATATTTCTTTGTAGTTTTTCATTTAACTTGCTTTCATTTGGAATGCTTTATGGGATTGTAGTTCATTCCCACATTGAGGACGTTAAATACACAGTCTTGTATGCATAGCTAGCCTAGGGGGTTATCCCCCCTGTTTTTCCAGTTGTTGAAAAACGTCGTAGCATTATGAGAACAAATTCATAATATTTTGAGAATAAAGTCGTAGCATTTTGAGAATAATATGTACATTAATTGTAGAAAAACAGCATTATCACAACGATAGAAAGCTGAGCTAGCAGCTTAATCAATACAAGGAATGGACGTCGAGGATTGAAATTGAAATGAAATTCTTTGTGTTTTTGACAAAGAATCTGACAAAGGGGATTTACCACTGTTATCCCCTCTCAGGAACAAAAGACCTCCCACTCGCACCTGTGTAACATCAAAGTAAAGATAAAAATTCCAAGCCGCTTTAAAGCATCGAAGCCATACAGGAGCAATTTTTGATTACATTTTTTAATTGCTATGTGGGATTAGATTCTTAAACAAAAGCACAGCGAAGCATCTGGCCTCGGTCTCCTGTCTGGTCCCGCTGAATCTAGGCATAGCTTTTTCTCTTTCACCTAGGAGACATTTAAACACAGATTGGGTACAATCACACCCGAGAGGAGAGACCGGCGAATGTGGTGATGTGAATTTGAAGAAGTGTTTAGGGTTTTTGGCAGTCTCAGACAGAATGGGGACGTTACTTAAGACTAATAGGGTGAAATGTTAGGCAAAGGAGAAACTGCTGATGTAGATCTTTGAACTGGTTGGCCCGCAATACGTGTTAAATGTTCAGCCCATTAAATTTGCATAACTTGCATTAAAATTGCATCCAAAGCTACTCATAAGCTATTCAAGCTACAGTAAGTGAGCATATGAATTTTATTGCCTGGACTGCCCAATAAAACAAACTGCATTTCTTTTCAAAAAAGAAAAAAAAAAAAAAAGAAAAAAAAAAGAAAAGTTTTTTAAAAAGTTAGTGATACTTTCACTAACTTTTCAAATATTATTTTTTTCTTGGTCACATTTGTAACTGGTGGGTCAGTGATAATAGGTCAGTAAGAAATCATCAGTTGCTCAATAAGATCCATTGTGAAACAATATAATGACATATTTTTCCCCTAGCATGCGAGCTCTGCAATGAACGCTCACTCCCATGAAGCACTGAGAGTTATGTAATCGAGTCAGTGTCCCAACACTCTAACACTACTTAAATATTTGTATATACCTTACTATTTTGCAATAAACATAAACTATATTGTTTCTATATTTATAACCAGACGTTTTATATTTCTGCATAGATTTTATTTGTCTACGTCATTCACAATGCTTCATGGGATTGTAGTTCATTCCCTCATTGAAGATGTGGTCATATTTTATACATTATGCAAGTAAAAATGTATTATTTTAATTGAACAAACTTGTACAAATTGTAACAAAAACTACAACAGAAGAGCAGCAATTTCTTTCCCCCAAGTGCATCATAGTTACTCATATACACACGTGCAATCCAGTTTCGGTTCCATGACCATGCCCATGGTGCTCTTTTCTACTTGCGATTTCGCCGTGCAATTCATAGCCACTCATACATAATTATCAAATATTTGCCATTTTAAAAAATGTAAAACATGTTGAAATCTCTTCTCAACATCCTCTTGTTTGGGTCTAGTGCTTCCTAATCCTGCTCTTTGACTAATCTCGCATTATACAGTATATTTGAGAATTTTCATTGCACCCAGTATTCTATTTCGACTATTTGTGCGTTTACAATGGATTAGTTCTGCAGCTGTATTTAAGTATCTGGATCCCTTTTCTGCTAAGTCATGGCCATTACTTAACTATCTCGTTTCCATGATTTAATGATCTCATTTCCATGCCATACTTACCAAGTCGTGGCCAAGCATTATGATCTAATAGCAAATGAAAATGTTCTGGAAGTGGTGAGAGTGTGTCTGAGTGTGTCTACCATCTATGATCTTTAATGCTTGCTGACATTTAAATGTGGAATATGGAATAATTGCTGCGACCCACAGTGATGCAATGAACAGCTCGGTAATGAGAGAAGAGCAGATGAGTTTCCAATGGCCCTATTACCTTGCTCCTTCTCTTATCTTAGCTCCCTAGCAACTAGAGATATTCTCATCAGGTCTGAATATCGATGTATTTGCGTATCTACCTTTCCGAGCAAGTAGTATTCCATCCTAGAAGTCCTGCAGTAAGCAAGCTGTTTTGTTATTTTCTAGCAAGAGAGTAATCCTCGAGCGGTTTTCCGCTCGCTCGCTCGTAGCTTTGGACAAGAAGGCAGGCTGAAATATTGTAGCTATCACAGTGATTTTTTTTTTCTTCCTGAGCTTAAAAGTGAGACCTCTATCATTGTCTCTCTGCTTCTCTCTTAACGTGTGGGAAGCCGAGACGCTTGCTTTCCTCCTATCACACTTATCTCTCGGCAACACATCGAACTGTTATCACAGAGAAGACCTACTTTACAAATCCATTCATTTGAATGTCAACACAGTGTGACATTTCGCTCACTCGACAAAAAGCGTAATGGAACGGTGCACAAGAAAAGACTGACATTTATCTGTCTTGAGATGTATCCAAAAATGCAAGATGCTAGTACAAATCCAGCAGCAGATCTCAAATAATAAAATGGAGGGGAAATGTCAGGTTTATTATCAAGGTTGAGGTGGATCTGGAGACAATCCAGAGAGAAGAGGGAGCGAGATAGGAATACATGCCAGTCCATACACACACACACACACATTCATACACTTAATCACACCGACCGAGCATAGCCAGTCCACCTACCAGAATGTCTCTGAGAAGTGGGATGAAACTGGAGAACCGAGAGCAAACCCATGCTGACACATGGAGAACATGCGAAACTCTGCACAGACAGTAAACTGAGCTCAGGATCGACCCACTGCGCTACTGTGCCACCCACATATGACAGGAAATACTACATTAATAACACTCAGTCAGTTTTTAATTTCCTCTCTGTCCCTGTTTCGCTTTTTCGTTTCTCCAAAGTCAGAGCAGTTATATGTTAACTGTCACTGTCTTACATGCCCTGTCACACACGCGCACACACACACTCTGTACTGTTACTATCAGAATCACAGTTGAAGGCAACAGAAACATCTCCGTTCTACTTTCACGTTAGTCGATTCCCGCAGAGTTATCATGCAGTGACCCTCACCAGGCTCCATCGATCTGTCAGCTTACCCTCATTTTATTCGCCCTTAATGGTCATGATATTGACTGCAAGGGCTAAAAAAAAAACCAAACAAAAAAAACCCTCTACTGTCTATCAGTAACTCACTGCTACTATCATGAAACCATTATTACTGATCCTGTTTGTCACTAGACAGCTCTTTTGTTCAAACCACACAAAACATATTCTGTTTTTGCACATCGATTGCACAATGTGTGCTTTGTTGTGTGTATTCACTCCTCGAACTCGACCTCCTCCTCCTCCTCCTCCTCCTCCTCCTCTTCCTCCAAAGGCAGATTGAAAGCTCAACGATCGAGAACGTGATCGACCTCATTCGTGTTTATGACACACATTATTATATTCCATGTGCATCTTCTCAATCGTTGCCGATGGTGTGTTGTGGATGGCTCAGCAAAGTGAGCTTAAATATAAATCAGCCCCAAAGGACACCGAAACTAAAGGTCACTCTGTATAATCAGTGTTCCTGATGGTGATTCTACAGTCTGGGCTAGAAAGAAATCAGCCCCAGTGACTATTTTTGATTTAGCAACATTTGTGGTGATATTGCTCTTCATTCTACGAAAGTAAACAAAACTATCCACTTCAAGCCACTAGGGGTGTACCACTATCTGTGTATATATCCATTTAGTGCTACAAATATAAGTATCTGTAATCAGATTTACTCGAACTGGGTGCAGCCTAAATCAGAAAGGGTTTACTTCTTCTTAATTTACTTTACTTTCTTTACCATTTGGTCTTTGGACAGGGTTTTGCCTTCTCTGTGTTTTGAATTTTAGATGGTGGACCTTTTTTAATAAACACACATAATGAATGTGTAAGTTAATCAAATCAAATAAAAAAAATAATTAAATGTTCCCAGAGCATTTTTGGAACTCCTGTAGACATATGCGTATCTGTGCACAGCGCGTGGTCTGCGTGGGCTATAGGGAGCTGCGGCTCTGCCGGGAAGAGACCGTTTTATAAAAGGGAAATAAATAAATAAAGTAAGTAAAGTGAAGTTTTCAAAGTTCTCTACCTCTGAGGAAGCAACATGCACCACTGAACTCAATTCCATGACCTGAGGACATCGCTTCTATTATGAAAGATCAACGGCAGTGGAAATCCGCTGCTCAAGCTTGGGTCTGTCAACTGTCAACCGGTGGAGAAATTTGATGGGGGGAAAAAAAAAAAAACACTAGCGCACGTCCCATTTTGTATCTGTATCAGTATCTATTTAAGAAATATTATCTATTCGACCCGAATAAAGTATCCCTAGTTAATAGTAAATAAGACAATGTGCATGCCAAAAAATCGAGCCTTATTATTATGCACTCTTGGCTTGATTGATTTACAATATTAAACCTAGTTTACACCAAAAGCAATGGACAATAACCGTGAAACAATCTGCTAAATATAGAACCACTAACCACTAACATATCTCTCACTGCAAGCAGCAAAAATTCAGCTTGAAGTCGAAACTCGTGCAATGCTGGTATAACAATCTAGATTTTACTCCAGTGCTGATGTTACTGGTGATACATAAAGCAAGATGAAGTTGCTGTGAATGAAGCCTGACAAAAGAAAGCAGTTAGCTAGTGGAAGTCTCATCAGTCATTCTAATTCGCTCTCTGTAGCTCATTAAAGAGTCTTGGCTTTTTTTTTTTTTTTCCTAACCATACCTGCTTGTGATTGATCAAAGTCTAAAAAGCTTAAGGCTGAATTCATGGTGAATCATTTCAAGTTCAACACAGACAGCAGAGTGGTTTGGAGTCGGCTCGAACTAATCATTAGCTGCGTTTACATGGACAACAATAATCCACTCTTAATCCGATTAAGATCATACTCTGATTAAGAAACTACCATGTAAACAGCTATTTTTACTGACCTTAATCTAATTAAGGTCATAATCGAAGTAAGCAATAATTTAATTAAGACAGGTGGAGTACTCCTGTTTTAGTCGCATTATGGACGTGTAGTAGTGACATGTAAACACCTTAATCACATTATGAACGTCGTGTGGGAGTTTTCACCGCATTTTGCGATAGGACACGATCACACGCGGCAGTTTTACGTTTTACGGTGAACAAGAGAGTTCGGCTGTGTCCCAAATCGCATACTTTCCTACTATAGGCCTGCAGTGGGGGAAAATACATGTATCTCGGCTACTATATAGACTACGCGTAACTACGCGATTTGGGACACACCCACCGCTTCAAGCAGCTGTCTATTAGCACGTACAGCATGACAAATAATTAACTGCACTTAAAGCGTTCGTAAAAAAAATAAATAAAAACACCCCAAACTGTATGCGGTACCATAACGAAGACCAACTGTATGTTGATGCGTGAAATTCTAGAGGGATGTCGGACGGCGTGGCACGGTGACGTAATGACGCGGGCTGTTAATCTAATTATGTTCTAAAACATGTAAAACGTGTACATGACAGGAGTATTCTAAAAGCGACTCATGTAAACACCTCAATCACATTATTATCTTACTCAGAGTAAGGTCAATAATTAGATTACTGCTGTCCATGTAAACGTAGTCACTGTTTGAAAAACAGGTCTTTTTGGACCATTTGCTTTTAAGGAGTAGGGTCAGACAATAGCATTTACCCTTCTGTCCGGTTCGTTGGGACGTACTGTCATCAGCGGCAGATGCTTTATCAGAATCTAGGGCTGCTTTGTGTTTTTGCTGCTGCTCGGAAGACTGTTAGCTTGCTGTGGTTGTTCTTCATTTGTATTCAGCTGTTGTCTGATCGTTGGAGATAAAGTTCAGCAAAGGCTGAATGAATGGGTCAGAGTGTCATTTTGTATGCAGTGCACATATGACGCTCGTGTGGTGGCATGGTGGAGTGAGTGTGTGGGTACTATTACCCCTCTTACAGCTCCAGGGTCACAGGTTCATTCCTGAGCTCGGTTTACTCTCTGTGTGGAGTTTTGCCAGTTCTCCCTATGATTCTTAAGTCTTTATAACTGACGAGCTCTTTTTTCAACAAAACCTGTAAGCTTTTACATCACAAAGCTGCTTCATCTGCAGCAATAAATCAAAGCTGTTCACAGTGTTGAAAAAAACACAGATCTTTTCTCTCTCTCTCAATCTTTTTACTCCCTGTTCTAATGTTGTTGTTTTTTTTTCTCCTTTAAATTGTCTTATCTCAAATCTTCCAACCCCCACAGGTAAAGATCAGTAAAAGGCAAAGATCCTCTCCAGACTGCCATCTCAGCTCAGCTTACAGCTTCAGAGGGAGAATAAACAGTTTGCTACTTGTGGTGCCAATAGATATTGCATATGCTCCTACGATGCCGGGCCCAAGGAGCTAAAATGAATGAGAGGAGGTGCATTTTAGGAAACAAATTCAGGCACATGCACACGCATACACACCAGTGTGCACACTTACAGACAAGAGGGCGAACTGCGTCATGAAAATTAAGGTTTTAAAATCAATCCTGCTGGCATACAGCTGTAAATTAACTTGTCTAAAATTTATTAACATACACCATTGAAGGCCAGAAGCGTTTCTTCTGTGCAAATCAATGTATGAAAATGCAAAGTACACTTGTAGGACCTCTTACTCTTACTATTTCCATAGTCCCATGTATGGAAGTGAAAAATAGGGAGGCGTTGTCTGGGTTGTGAGTTAAATGAGTTAAATAGGGATACTTTAGGTTATGAAGTGGTAGAAAGTGTGTGTGTGTGTGTGTGTGTGTGTGTGTGTGTGTGTGTGTGTTAAACGTCTTTGGGAGATATAGCAATTCTTTTCATATTAATATTCATAAAACCGAAAATTTAAATGGCCTGAAGGAAATGACTTTAAAACATAAAAGTACCAGTAAAAACACTGCTTTAGACATAATTAAAGGACCATTCTAGGAACATTTGCCTGGCTAATTAACTTGCCCTTTTAAATAACAGGATTTTTTAGTAACTAACAATGTATTGGGTTATGGTGCCACACACAGCTACACTGATATCTTTTAACCGATTTAATAATTGGTTTATTTAAAAAATAAATAAATAAATAAATAAATGCAGAGAATATTACGTAATCGCTCATTTTGCTTATTTGAGGATACTTTTTATAGTTCATTTTTTGGGGGGGACTTTCAGCTCCAAGCTCGAAAGCTATACCAGAGATATTTAGAGAGAAAGAAGGCAGTGTTGTGTGGAATGAAATAGCCTGCCCAGTCACCCAAATTTAACCCAGTCAAACTGCTCTCAGAGGAGCTGGAATGAAAGGTCCGACGTGCCCGACTGACTGACTACAGACCTCTGGGAAGTCCTGAGCTCTCTAAGGAATACCTGATAAAAACTGACTGTTTATAGAAATAAAATATCTGTAGATTAAACGTACAGAAAATCCGTACTTTCTCCATCTTTGGAGAACAATGCAAATACAGAGGCATGGCAGTATGTTTTCACATCGATAAATGCAGTCAAAATGTTTCCCTTCGTATACAGCAGAGAAGAAGGAAGACAAATATCACCCAGTCCTAAGGGTTGATACATAATGAATATAGACGGTATGCAGTATTGCTGGCAGCATAAAGCTAAATCCTCCCATCCCTAGAAACGTTCCCATGCCACCTCTTAAGATGGAAGAGTTCCCTTACTATTTTGGCAATCAATTCCCAATATCAGGTGTGGAGGGCAGATAGTACTGTACACTGTCTGTATATTGATGTATTTACCTCAGCTTGACGAATTACATAAAGGTTAAATAATTAACGTCCCCGAATTGAGCCTTGGGAGACTCAGAAAGACTCATGCTTGGAAACTCAAGTACCCAGTGCAAATTGGTATTCACGATTGCTTAAGTAGGATTTAAACCAGTCGAAGAGATTGTCAGGAAGGCCAATTTATTTCCAGCTTAACAGATACAGACAGTGTGTAGCATGGCTAAGATGTGGACACTAGACTATCCATCCCCAGACACCGTCCCATGCCACCACCGAGGAAGGAATGGATTTTATGCCTTCTTTGTCTCTTCTTCTTTTATACTCCTGTCATTCTGACAGACTCGACATGCAATTCACAACCATGTGTCATGCGTCTGTGTTGCGAATGAGGCTGGAAAATACCTTTCGAAAGCCTTGTAAACGATCCATTTCGACCCGTTACCTCACATCAACTTTAGAAAACGGTCCGTGATGTGGAACAAAACGTTTGACCGCGTTCAGGCTGGTGAAAGCATGACAGCATCTAACTAAGCCGTGCGTCCAGATATACACGAGGCAGCTTGTTTGTGAGGGAGTAATGGCTCTAATTATTGGTGACATTTAGTACACAATTTCTGCTTTTCCCCAGGTTCTGCGTTTTTATTCGAGGTAAATAATCTGAAGGACAACACAAAATGAGCACAGGCGTAACGTGCATCATTGTTTGTTTTATTTCTTTCAAATTTTCCCACCATCTCGACGTAACAAAATCTGTTTCCTCGTGAACTTGACTTAATTATCTCACGATCTCGACGTAACAAATGCTGATCGCGACTCAATTTTTCTGTGTACTCGACACTATGTTCTTATTGTTCTGGAGGCAGTGAAAGCTTCGTGCAATCTCACAGCATCATGGCTGAACAAATACGTTTTTACTCTGATCAGGAACTCACTCAAGTTGAAAGAGCTCTTTGTCTGTCAGTGACTGACGACTTGAGAAGGAGACACCCCTCAGTCTTAATGCAGAGATCAACAGCGGGCAATAATTACATTTGTGATGGCGATGGCGAAAACGCCAAAGTGCGTGCAACACCAGTCCCATTCACAAGACATGAGATTTTCTCATGATTAAAAGAAACACAAATACCAAAGAAAAAAAACCTGCTCTGTTTGTAAATATTACGTTACACAGTAGAATGTTATATATTATTACTTTTTATCTACCATGTATATGACCTTTGCCGCCATTAAGTGAGAGACTCACAGACTATCGAGTGCTTGTGCTTATCGACACATGTTCCGAACTTTATGCTTGTCATGTTTCCTGTTAAAGTCCACTATAACCTTGCGACAGCTTCGGACCTCCGATCCAGCCATGAGAATGATTTCAATATGTTCTTCTTCTTTTGGGACACCATGTATAGTCTACTTTCATCAAAGGCAAAGCTGACAAACATATAACACTACCAAGTACCACAAGTAAGCTGCAAATCAAATACAATGGCATCTCCAAGCTTCAAGGAGCTCATCTGTATTGCATGGGGATCAGGGGCAGCTGAATCCAGGCTCTTTATTGAAGCTGATCCAAAAATCCATACTTGTAATTCAAGTAGACAAACTACAGTCATAACCAAAGAGTAGCTGAAGCGTAACTTGTGGACAAAGGACATTAATAACGGCAAGGTTAGAAATAGGAACATAAGGCAACAGGTAATACTAGAAAATATGGGTATAATATTTTCAATGCACAATTTTGCTGACACCACAGAGGGTCATATAACCAGAAGTAAGTAAAATATGAGTGAATAGCAAACCTGTGTTTACTTAAAACACTACCAGTAATGCTGTGAACATGCACACCATTGGCAAATCCACACCGATACCCCATATATCCGTGGTTTTCGATCAATTCAAATGGAGTAAACCTTAGTATTTGACATTAAAAAGCAAATAATTTGGTGCCCCTTTTCCTTTCATATTGGCCATAACTTTGTAGAATGGG